>NW_028327611.1:0-87077 GCF_031878675.1 Megascapheus bottae | reverse complement strand
TCCATATTTCAAATCCAGCTGGGGCAGAAAAGTTCTTGAAATTCTCAACTCCAATTAACATCTATAAAAAGAAAAAACTAGAAGTAGAAATGTGGCTGAGTTATAGAGGACTAGATTTGTGCAAACAAAGCTCAGGGACAACCCCCAGTTCCTGAGTTCAATCCCCAGGAACAGCACAAAAAACATTCGGGCTAGAATTCTGGCTCAACTAGTAGAAAACTAGTTGAGCAACATGCCAAAATTCTGCAACACCCTGAGTTTGAAACCTGAACTAGGAAAACTCAAAATTAAGTAAGTTATTTAAGGTAACATAGTAAAAGATGTAACACAAATAATCCTATCTCTAGACTCTTAAGTCTGAATCAGTCCAGTAGGAAAAGTCAAGCTCCCATACAAAGGAATTGAGTCTTGACTAACACAAAACATTCTTCTCAATAATTATAATATGACTGGAAAAGGCATGTGTATAATAGAGTAAGATATTACCAAACAAAGGCATTAGAAAAGAAGCACACATTTAGTTTACTTTTTAAAATCACTAAATAATTAAACCCTTAGTGTGAATTAATGTTCTATAAATCCTTATTTGGAAAAGAAGCCCAATGTCTTTCTTTTTGTATGAATTTCAATGTCCTATGAAAGCTCTTTATGGATTTATAATAAAAAATAAAGTTAGTAAGGAACCTATTTCCAAAGTAAAGCTTTTCACCATTAACTTCAAGAATCATCTATTAAACCTTTGACATCACCAACCAACTCTGTTTTGGAAGGGTAACACTCTATACAATGGATACTATTTAAAAAAAATGGTCCTCATTTTCCAGCTTACTGGAAATGATTAATCTTTGCAATAGCTTTGAGAACTACATACCAACGTTGTTACTTTTTTTGTCCTTTCAACAATGACTACAAGCTGAGAGCAGGCTAGTAAATGTGTTATCGGCCAACCCATTAGAGTTCCATTATTTTCTGTCGTACATGGCTTCATGTAATGAATTTTTATAATTAAACTAATGGCATACAATTTATTTTTCCTCTCTCTTTACTCTCAGGCCACATTTCTCTTCCAGCTTCTTTGGAATAAATTTTATACAAAAGGAAAGAAGGAGAATCCTCCAAGTGCTTTATTACCTTAATTTCATTATGACATTTTGGAAAAGCATTCTCTTTATCTGGCTCTCTCTTTAATTTGCTGACTTTATTAAGTGCTTAAGCAGTGTTGTAATTAACAAATCATTCAGCTACCCCAGGCATCTAAGAGAAGCCTGGTTGAGAGGTGTGTACATGGTTGAGTGGAAATGACTCCAGAGAGAATGTTGGAAGACAGAGAGATCTCCAGAAAATGGCATTTTTCTCTGTGACTTTTGCAAATCATGAGCCTCTGGTGGTAGACTGCATTACTGTTCCCAATCTCCAGGATCTCCTTATGTTGGGAAATTATACATTTATATTCTAAGAAATAAGAAAAGATCTATAGTTTTCATGATGTATAGGAATACTTTTAAAGCTGCTCTGATGATAGATAATTCACATCGTATTAAATAACACACTTAGAGTTTCTAGTGATGTTTCATATATTGCCATAGTATGCAACTACCATCCCAATCTAATTTTGGAACATTTTGTTCCCTCCAAACAAATTACATACCATTACCATTTACTTTATGCTATCTAGTCTTCTCATTTCCCACACTTTACAGGACAGTTCATATAAATTGTCTCATATTATATACAGCCTGGAATATATCAAGTAGTATAATGTTTTTGAGGTTTATTCATGTTATAACATATATCAATACTATATTCTTTTTTAATGTAATAAGACTGTTCATTCTTATATAGTAGAATATTTCATTATTGATAGCATATTCTGTTTACATATTCATTAGCAGATACATTATTCAGAGAAATACTTTTGCTCTGCAGATATTTGGTAAAGATTTTTTTCCAAAATGTTACATTCATGTAGTCAATGGTGCCTCTAATTATTCTACAAATCTGTCACACTCTTCTTTATTTAGCCAGGCTAACAGATATGCAGAGCTATCTTATCATGGTTTTCATAGAGATTAATGACAATAACCATCTTTTCACATAAGAATATTTGTATACCTTCTTTAGGGAAATTTCTTTTCTGACAGAACTTGTGTTTTAATTCAGAGCCTTACATTCACTAGGCCTTCTTAATAATGCAGGGAGTGCTTGACCACTTTAGACATGTCTTCAGCCCAATTTTTGGCTGGTCTATTTGGAGGTGGAATTTCAAGGATTTTTCTACCCTGGCAGAAAATATCCTCCAGATCTTATCTTCATAAGCATCTTGTAATGAGGCACTGGTATGTGGCTTCATTATCTTCTTTATTCCTGTGTACCTGGGATTTGTTTGAACTAAGTTTCCTCATTTCTCCACTCATTTCCTTTGTGCAGAATGTAATGTAAAAACTAAGCAGGGCGTGGTGGCTCATGTCCGTAATCCTAGCTACTCAGGAGATCTGAGGATCATGGTTCAAAGCCAGCCTGGGCACTAAAAACCTTGAGACTCTTATCTCCAATTAACCACTAGAAAACCAGGAGTGGCACTGTGGCTCAAGGGGCAGGGCGGTAGCCTAGAGCTGGGAACAGCACCCAGGCCCAGAGGTAGGGCAATAGCCTTGAGCTGAAGAGCTCAGGACAGAACCTAGGTCCAGAGTCCAAGCCCCATGGCTGACAAAACAAAACAAAACAAACAAAACAAAATAAAAAAGAATGTAATGTGAAAACTAGTCATGAAAGCAATTTTGTATTAAATTAAATGTATTTTTTTCATCTATTACCATGGTTGTACCAGGTTTTGTCTTTTTTATTATTGCTATAGTGTAATACATTGGTTTAATTTTGAGGGTTAAACCAATCTTCAATTGCAGCCAGAAATCTCTCTAGGTTGCAAAAGAAATTCTTTAAAATGTTTTGTTGAATGCTAGTGGCTCATGCCTATAATTATAGTTTACTCAAGAGGTTGAGTTCCAGATCATTACAGATCCAAGTCAACCTAGTCAGGAATCTCTTTGAGACACTACCTCCAAATAACCAGCAAAATGCTAAACTTGGAGGTGTGATTCAAGTTGTAGAACATTAGCTGTGAACAAAAATGCTACTGTACTAGATTGGTGAATATTTTGCTTAAGATTTTTGACTCTATAATCATAAAATATATTTGAAATTTATTTCACTATCACCCATGATATGATAGTCTACAGGGAAGTATTCATTTCTGCTTTTATAAAAGATTATAAAAGACTATGGATCATCTTTAAATGTCTTGTAGAACTCACCAGTAAAGTCAGTTGGCTCTGCATCCTTTACTGGGATCAATTTTTAAACTTTTCATTTTATTTTTCCTCACCTGATTTTTTGATGATTTATTCATTTGTTCATAATAACTTATCATAAATATTTTCATTTCTATACAAGAGCTGGTAATGTATTTTCTTGTATCCTAAAATTAAAACCTTCTCTCTTTTTTTTTTTTAAAAAAAGATCTTTCAGTTTGTCTTTGCCGCCCCAAACCACATTTTGGTTATTGACTGTTTATATTTTATTTATTTTTTTCTACTACAATTATTTTCACTTTTCTATTTCATAATTACTTCCTTTTGGTTCAGATTTAATTTTCCCTTCTTTTGCTTAATGTAGATGGTTGCACTATTCATTTAAATTCTTTCATTTTTCATATTTTTCTTAGCCTCAACTACTTGTCAAAGATAGTTTTGTGAGATGTTCTTTTTACCGACAGATATTTATTTATTTTCCCTTAAATACTGTTTTATTTGCCTCCCATATGTTTTGGTACATTGTTTTTATTTACATTTTTCAAAATATTTTGTTTTATTTTTTATTTCATCTTTGTCCTACTACTTATACATGTTATATAATTTTCTCATGCATAAATTTTTCAGTGTACTTGTATAATTGATCTTTCATTTCATTCTGTAGTCACATAATCTAAATTACATTGTGTTAATCCTTTTTACATATTGAGATTTATTTTAAGGTCCATAATATAGTTTGCTTATATAGTTGAGAAGAATGTATATGTTGCTATTACTGGGTAGAGTGTCACAAATATTTTTATTAGAGCTTATACATTTATTGTGTTTTTCAAGTGTTTCTTTTCCTGTTAGACTGTCTAGATATTCTAGTTAATATTAAAAAATGAGAAACACCTAACTTTTTTGAACTGCATATTATTTCTTAAGGTTGTATAAGTATTCTTTAGGTATTTCTTATTTTTTCAGACTAGATGGCCAATATTGACTTATCATCAAGTTGTCTCATTCTTTCTTCCTTCTTGTACATGTTCAAATCTGTTTTTGAGAACTTCTGTAGAAATCTCATTCTTGTCTTTTCTACTCTAGAATTTTCATTTGGTTTTCATTTATCCTTTCTCTTTGCTGAGAATATTTTTTAAAGACATGCAGAAGATCTCTGTCCCAAAACTTTCTAAAATCCCTGTGAACATTTCATTTCCCACACTTAAAGTTTTTCTCCAAACTGATATTTATCTTAACAGGTATCAGCTGGAAGAAGCTGATATGTTAAATAACTGCTACTGGTTGGTTTGGACAAATAACCTAAATGCACAATTTTTCCTGGGGAATAAGCTTTAAGTCAGGTCAAATAATAGCATGGATCAATGTATAGTTATTTTTCCTCCTAGAGAGCTGTAAGACAGGTGAAATAGTGACAACGATTCTCAGAAAATACAATAGGATTTTCTGAGGAACCCCAATCGTATCCACTCTCTGATGGCTACAAGGCTGCTAGTTGTCAGGGCTGCAAGACTGCTGACCTTCCTGACTATTGTAGAGCTGAGAGAAAAAGTTAAGGGAAAATTAAGAACTCTGTAGCCTTTCTCTTATTATGTATGTAAAGCTAAGGTATTGCTGCTAGACCTTAGTTAATTTTTCAGAAAATATGGTTTAAATAACTTTTCCAGGATTTTCATTGCATTTGCAAAAGAGTAGATTCCTAGAGTAATCACATTATATTGTCAAACATGAAATAAGTTAAAATGTTTAATGAAAATTAGGCAAATACAATACAATCAGAGCATATAATTCAACACAGGGTGGCAATGCATTAAGTATTTGTATGAAATAGTACCTGGGAAAACTAGTGCATTACTCTCTGTGATCTATCAGAGATGTGCGATATACTCTACATTCATTGAGAAGTTTAATGGCTTCATACATACTTTAATAGAAAAAGCACTATTAGTTTATTGATTCTCCTCAATCATGTGGAAGCTTTAGGGGAGAGAAAAAGGAAATAGAAATACACAAAGAAATGGTTGGACTTAAAAAATTTCTAATAATGTCTATCATAACTCTACCAAAAATCTGAACTTCAGATTACTAGTATGCATCAATTTGCACAGTTAGCTTTGTGTAACTAAACAGTAAAAAAATATAGAAAAATTTCATTTCCATTATTGCACATATTTTAAGGCAGATAGGATAGCATGTGATGCCAACTATATTGGCCCAAATAATGCAAAATGTTAAACTTTACACATATACTTCCAACAGAAGTTCTCCTTAATTACTTCTTTCCTACTGAAATAATCTGAAATTCTCAAATAGCTACTATAGTTATTATTTATAACAAGTTCAACTTTGAAAATTAATTATATGATTACCACGTATTTGTTGCAAGTTTCCTAAAGAATGTCTTTAAAACAAAGAGATTTTACAGTCTTGGAAATATTTATTTAGTAATTTGAAAATTATTGCATTTCTCGCTTCAGGTAGTTTTAAGCATTATATTACCAAATCAGCTAGGCTCAAACAAGATTTCACTTCTCTATTGAATTCATGTACACTCAGCTCAGCCAAGCACAAAACAGCTAATGCCATCACATTTGAAATGCTTTTATGCTGAATTTGACACAAAAGCAATCACAAAGCAGACAAAAAATGGAATTTCTCTTTCAAAAGCTTTAAGGGGAAAAATAAATGAAAACTCTGAGCCTGGAAACATCACTCTTGATATGGGGGAAAAGTTTTAATGATAAAAAATAAATTTTCCAAAGAATTCATTGCCAAGATTGGATCAATCTTACCAGCCTAGGGAATAGTCTGTGAACTCAACACAGATCATGCTAAATGAAATACATCCCATGATAATCACTTCTGGCAGTTTTAGGTGCCAATGACATACTGTTTTTACTTCTTTTCAAAGTTCTAAATGGCATGATTTCTCATAGGATTCTATCATGGCCTATTGGCAGAGATTTTGATTAGGATGTAAATCTTGTATGATTTTTTTCATAACATCTATCTTTCTTTACCAAGAGTATTATTATATCATGTCTGTGGAAGAGTTTAAATAAACATTTATGATTAACAAAAACTATATTTTCATGCTTTTGTTTCAGAAAAAATAAGGGCTATGTATATAGATAATAAAGAAAGTATAAATTATATACATCTTGAAATAATCTACTACTTAGTAGTAAGTGGAGACCATAATTATCTGTAGTCGGTTCTGTCCTGTTGGGGACCGACTGTGGGGTCAGTGATCTTGGACCCGCACAACTGAGTACACAAGAAAGTAAGCTCTTATCATGATTTTGGACTGTGTCAATAGCTTCTCATTTAACCTGTTTGAGACTTGATACTGTTTGTATGAATGTAGCCCCTGGCAGTTCCCTAGTTTAAAGAAGTGCATTTAAGGTCAGAACTGTAAATAAACTGGGCTACAGTCTTGGGCTACAGGCTTCTTAAGCTGTGGCTCCTGATTTGGGCTGTAGCCCTCCAGAACCCCATCTGTTTGTCTCTCTTCTATTTTTTCCTAGTCCCTGCCCCCTATTTCAGGAATCCCAATCTGGCTGGCCCCGGCACTGTCCTATCAGGGTAGGCTTAAGATAGGCTTTTCCCAAATGCTATCTCAGAGTTAATTCCTATTCTGAAGATGTTATTACCATCTCCAGTTCTTCTCCAATATGTTTTTCTAAACATAAGCAGGAGAGGAAGAAGAGGAGGAAGTGCAGAAGGAAGAGAGGAATGAATTGGGTTGACATTCAGACAATGAGAGAATTTGCTACCCAGCCTCATTCTCTATTCACTTCATCCTTTCTCTATTCAGGTCATTCATATACAGAAAGGAATAGAACTGCTACATTTCCTAGGAATGTAAAGCTAAAATTATTGCCTTCATGAGACTATAGAAGCATGATACATACATCAACTTTGCAGTGTTCTTAAATATTACCTCATATCTAGATTACAATTAGTTCTATGCTTGTTATTGGCCATCAGTTTGCATCTTATCTCTATCATGACTCCAAACTCTACTGTCAATCCAAGCATGGTAGTAATACCTGAAATCCTTCTATTTGGGAGGTTGAAGTGGAAGAATTGTGAGTTCAAGTCTAGCCTAGGTTGTATAGTGAGACTCTCTCAAAAAGAGAAAAGTACCATAAAATTTACTTTGCATATAATTTTCTTTTAACAATTTTACACTAAAATAATTAAATATTTTAATGTATGGCTCAATTTCATTAGTACATCAAATACTTTACATTAAGAAGACACATTTGATACTAACCTTGGTTTCAGCGATTTTCTTTTGGATTGCATCCATAGTGAAAGGGCCCTCTTTCCATGACTCAAACTTGGCTCTAGCCTGTCCTAAAACTTGCTCAGCTTCTTCCTTAGCTTCCAGCCACTGCATTGAATCCTTTAACATTTCATTCAACTGCTGCCTCCGATTCTGAAGATGTTCCTGTACTTCATCCCACTGATTTTGAATTCTTTCAACTAGAATTAAAGAGGGGAAAATGAATTAATCTCTAGTACATGCTAGTTTGGAGAAGACATTTGAAAAATTTTAATTAACATATATAATTATACAAAAGGATTTCATTTTTGGTATTTCCATTTATTACACTATTTGGAAGTGTTCATCTTTAATAGGTGGAGCCCAGTGAAAGGAAGTTAGGTTACTAGGTTTGAACCTAATAGATGTGGGTAATTGTGAGACCTCAGCCCACTCTTTACTTAATGGCTGCTATGAGGTGATAAGCTCTATCTGCTGCATGTTCCCCACCATGATGTACTATGTTGCCATGAGGACAAAGAAAAAAATGTGAGTGAAAATGTGAGTGAAAAAAACCTTGCCTCTTTTTTTCTTCTTTTTTTTTTGCCAGTCCTGGGGCTTGAACTCAGGGCCTGGATGCTATCTTTGATCCTCTTTTTGCTCAAGGCTAGAACTCTACCACTTAAGCTGTAGTAGTACATCCAGCTTTTTCCATCATTAACTTGAGTTGAGTTTCATAGCCCCTCCTGCCTGGGCTGGATTTGAACTGTGATTCTCAGATCTCAGCTTCCTGAGTATCTAGGATTACGGTGGGAACCACCCGTATCTGGCTAAGCTTGCATCTTTTTAAGTTTATTCAAGAATTTTTTCATGACAGAAAGCTGACTGACATAGCATATAAACACATGTGCACTCATGCCTTTCTACTTTACAGTGGGAGTTAATGTATCACAGGTTGCTACTGGAAAATGCCTGCATCATGCTCATGTACTTCTCAGACATTCTCAAATACCCAATAAAAAGTCAAATTAAACCTCCTTTATCAGTTTCAGTAATTCGGCTATAGCAACAGAAAATGGACTAGATAAACTCTTCCATATCTCCTCACTTTCTTGTGGAATATCTTGTGGAATATGCATATTCCTCTGTTGTCTGGCCAATATAATCTGAGAGGTTTATTTACAAAGGATCAAATTGCTACACAAGTTGGTTATAAGAAAACAACCACATATAATACAAAAACCTTGTAGCAGTGGAACTATTATTACATCTAGGCCAAAGGAATGAGGAGGAGAAAGAGAAGTGGCCAGAAGCAGAGAGTTATAATGAGAAACCACCTGGAAAAAAAAGCAGTAACCTTTTGTCAAGGGACATAGTCAGCCTGAGGCAACCTCACAGTGGGGAATTAGGAGAATAAATATCCTGATCTTATTTTGCTCACTCTCTTCAATCTCCTAAGAAGACTCCCTGGTGCTAAACCAACTGGAAACCAGAGGGCCTGGAGCTCAGTAATGACATACAGGTCAGCCTGGAAGAATCCAAAGCAGAGTACAGAAGTACAAAATACTGGCTATGGATGGGCAAGCAGACTGTATATAACATAGTACCATGGAAGTATACTCATTTCATGATGTCAGTAAAGTTTTAAATTAACACTGCTGCCTATATAAAGGTAGGAGTAATTATTAAAGCAGCACTTGGGATATTTGAAAAGAAGGATTTGAGCTACATGTACTCTCCAGAACAAAGTATTATGTTACGATATTGAGAATCTGGTCCCCAGACACCAAATTTGCACTTGATATAAAGAATTGTTTTTAATGGGCTTATTATATTTGAGTGTTTGCTATGAGTTACAAAAGCAGTCAGCATATTTTATTCTAACTTTTAAAACTTTTAAAAACTTCTGTTTAAATGTCACTCTAATCTTTGTATATTTTTATTGTTATTTCCACTTCACCTTATAGTTGCTGATCACCTTCTATTTAATATTTGGTTTATAGATATTTAAAATATAAATGTAAATATATTTAAAATATAAATCAAATTATCTAAGCTTTCTGAAATATTTTTCTGTTAATGATAGAAGCAACTGGGATTTCTATTGTACACTGTCTCTCATCTTGTCACAGCATAATATTTTAGAATCTATACTTTACACTTTATTTTGTCTACTATATTCTCTCTCTCTCTCTCTCTTTCTCTCTCTCTCTCGATTTTCCTTTAAAATAAAATGATTCCAATTTGCCTTTATATAAGCCACAGTTAGTTGTTAACAATTTTAGTTTGCCTGGTGAATTTTACATAAATACAACAAAGCCAATTAGATTCACAATATTGGATATTTAGTACATTTATTTTCTCCTTTCAATATAATACAGTATATATTTCAAAAATGTCATCACTTGATATTAAGAGAAAGAAAAGTAATTCTTGCTATTATGTAGGCAGATTTTTAATTGTGGACAAAAGAGAGATCTTTTATAACCTTGAACAATATTTTATACAAGCATACCATTTGATTATTCATAATATAGCAAGATAAAATGGCATATGGTATGTGAACCCCGCAGGGTACAATTTCTCACTCTTGATCTGTAATTGCACATTATTATCAGATAATACTTCACAAGTTCATAAGATATAGAATGACTCAGAATCCCACCTATCCCTTTATAAACCACCAAGTGCTATCTATCTATCTATCTATCTATCTATCTATCTATCTATCTATCTATCTATCTATAGTCATGTTTTTTACTATCTCCTAGATAATGAGCTTTTTGCTAAGTTCTAAGAAACAATGAAAGTGAAAGCTAATGTTCAGTTATAATGCTATCATTTGCTATCTATTCAAAGAACATGCAATGATAAGAGATGATTGTAAATTTAATCTTGGATCTCTTCAATGGAAGGTTTTGAGGCTAATCCCCAATGACAATCTTGTTAGTTGGATTGCATTGAATCGACTATAATATAGTAATGGAGGGACAAGAGAAGTTTGAGATTGAAAATTTCTAACAGACAAATAAAAACTGAGACCACTAATAGGAGCATATTTTCATCAGTCTGGAACATAGCTCAAATACAACAGAGAGATAAGATGGAGTTCTAGAAATTTCAACATACAAAGAAAAGAAGACAATATGGTGAATAAAAGACAAGAAAGCAGTAGAAAACCCACAATAGTGCACTCATATAAATACGGAAAAGTTTTCAAAAACTATAATTTTTCTCAAAATACAGATAGCATGAATATAAACATAGGCCTTAATGGAGGAAGAATAATAAATGTTTTCAAATGGATAAGGATACTTCTAGATAGAAGAGAGTTCCAGAGAAGGTGTCTACTAAATACTGTTTCTTAAGGAGAACCTTAAATCCTCTTTTGTTTTTCATTTCTGTGGTTTTCTTGGCATAGAATTTTCCTAGATCTTTGGCTCTCGCCTAAATCATTTTAATTTGTCTCTTTGGCCTAATGATTAATTCAAGGATGACCTTATGCCCTCACAGAGATAATCAGAGCCAAGGAAACATTTCTGATTTGCATTATTATGGAAGAAAACCACTTCCTACTTAGAGAAAACCATGTAGCACTGCAATATTCTGACATTCATCCTGGGACAAACTAAAAGTCATTAAATAAAACAAACATTGTGCTGCAGAGCCATGAAACAGAGAAAGAAAATATAATCTGGCCATTTGAATTAATTTCTGGATCAAATAATACTTGTTTCTCAGCTGTTTATAATGACTTTGGTCAATTAACTCTTCTGAGTTAATTTAAGCTATTTTAAAAATTGCATATTCAATACTACATCATAAAATGTTTTAGGGCTGGGAGTTTGGCCTAGTGGTAAAATCCTTGCCTAGCATGCATGAAGACCCTGGTTTGATTCCTCAGTACCACATATATAGAAAAAAAAGATGGAAGTGGTGTTGTGGCTCAAGTGGTAGAGCCCTAGCCTTAAGAAAACCCAAGGACAATGCCCAGGCCCTGAGTTCAAGCCCCAGGACTGGCAAAAAATAATTTTGACTAGGGGAGAGGGAGAGAGAGAGAAAGAGAGAGAGAGTGAAAGAAAGAGAGAGAGAGAGAGAGAGAGAGAGAGAGAGAGAGAGAGAGAGAGAGAGAGAGAGAGAGAGAGAGAGAGAGAGAGAGAGAGATTTTCTTTTGATGGAAACACATGAACACATATCTCAAAAGGATATACACATAAAAGTCAGAGGAAGCATAAATGGGAATATCTTTCTAATGGAAAAGTTTAAAGAGGGCTTTGATTCTGTTCAAAACAAGTTTTACCCAGTATTAGGATAAGTAAACTTGATGTTTGAAGGAGTTCCTACATAAAAACTTCCAAAGCCCACAGAATCAAAGCTCACCAAAATGTCATGGCATTTAGTTGATGTAATTGTGTGAGTTTTGTCAGTAGGAAGACATTTTGCCATCCGTTCTTAGACTTTTTCTACTCCAAATTCTTATGTGATCAATTCATAAGTAAAACATACGGCCCCAAAGAGGGATATTTAGGGATCGAATTACTCTAAAGAATGCAAATATAGGAGGCCTTTCCTGGTTATAATCACAGTTCCAAATATAATGGATTCTTTTTCCTTTTAAGACAATCTTTGATAATTAACTTGCATTCAGATGTCATGGCCATATAGGAAGAATCCTTATGTACAGACATTTTCTCCCAACTTGGTACCCAATATTTTCAAATTTGTACTGTTCATGACTATAATGTACATTTCAGTCTCCCACACTAGACAACAGGAACCTGAAGGGAAAGGGAAGGACTTGTAGCAGATGCTATCAAATCTCAAATACCCATAGCTCTTACCATTCAAATGTATGACAGCAAGCACTTGACCTGCCACAAGCCGAAGCACTTGACTTTAGTTTTGAGTCTGCCCAGAGTTTATTGACAAGAAGTGCTGGGGAAGTTAATACATCAGGAATAGTATTAAGCCAGTGACAGAGGAGAGTTGGAACTTAATTACCCTTGGTCCCCTGCCCTTGCCACAGTATGCAAAAATCTATGAGGTATGTTTTTCACTTTCTCCCAGGGTTTCTTCATTAGTTGTTGAACCACACTTGCCCACAGCAATAACTTGCTCAATAACTGATTCAATTATTGGCTTCTTTCCTTTCCCTATCTCTGTCCCTCTCTTCTATTGATACTTCTTGAGATCACCTTACAAATAAACTACTTTTATTCTTAATTATTAGTCGCGGGTCTTCTTGTTGGGGAACCTAACCTAAGTTAGCATTATAATCCCTAAAGGAAAATAATTGTTTGCGATATAGCCTAGTGTTTGATACACTTTGAACTGTGTGCACAATGGATTATCCTCATACACTATTACAATTATCCCTATTTCTTTATAATAAAACAAAAATGTCACTTCCAAAATCAACCATGCCAATCATCTTTATCCAGTCTTCTTCAAATATCATCATCTCTTTATTGCATTTCAGCTTTACAAAATATGAGAACTAGATCATGTCTTTCATGTCCCCCTCTTTATTTTCCTGATACTTGCTCACAATTGGGCTCAAGCAAATACTCTGTTTCTCTTTGTCATATAATTTGCATTAATCATGCCTTATTTACTTTTTGTAAAGAAAAACATGAATATTTACTGGTAGAATACCTTTATTTGACATAAAGGCCACAGATTAAAAGGAATGGAAATCATATGAGGCAAAACTGAACAATGACCTTTCTTTCTCAGATATTTTTTAATTAATTGTAAGTTAGAGACAATCTGTTGGCTTAATTTTATGCAAGTGTTTTAAATGAAATTATAGGCTATGTAATATAATAGTCTTTTATATCTCAGCTAAGGATATTTTACAGACATTTTCTATTATTCAAGATAATAGAAGATAATATTTATTATATTGCTATAAGTATAATTAAATGAATACCAGAGAGACAGTCAACAGAAATATGGTCCCTTGTGAAGTAACCAACTATAGATGGATATCCTTTCTACAGAATAGAAATTGTGCAATGATAATTTCCTTTACAATATGACTCACCATACGATTTCAATAATCACCTTATCAAGAATATTTAATATATTATTAGAATTGTACATTTCTCTCAGGCATATGTCCAACAGAAAAGAATATTTACCTTCACCAAAAGACACATAATAGACTGTTGATAGCTGAACTATTCTTAATTTCCCCCATGTGGAAATTATCCAAATTCTTCCAAATGGAAACTACCCAAATTCCCAAATTCCACAACTGGTAAGTTGTGATCTACATATTATGTAAGATAGATGTCTCCAGGCATGGCATGGTGGTATCATGCCGGTAATCCTGGCTGCTCAGGAGGCTAAGATATGAGGATTGCAGTTCAAAGCCAGCCCAGGCACTAAAAGTCCATGAGACTCTTATCTCCAATTAACTACTAGAAAACCAGAAGTGGTGCTGTAGCTCCAGGGGTAGGGTAGTAGCCTTGAGCTGAAGAGATCAGGGACGGTACCCAGGTCCATAGTTCAAGCTCCACGAATGACAGAAAAAAAAGATAGCTGTCTTTTTTTTCAAAATGATATAACATATAATAGACATTTCCTTGGCTGCTATGAATGATAGATAATCACAGATAAAAGGTTTTGCTGTGAACACCACATTTGCTTATTTATATTTGAGAGTCATATGATAGAGAATATTTTAATGAGATGAAGACATAGCTCAGGGGTACAGCATTTGCCTATTACTCACGAGACCCTGGGTTTGATCTCCAGCACCAGAGAGAACATCTCAGAAATATTTGTTGGACAATGGGCTAGACTAGAATGGAAGAAAGAAATTTGAATACACAGACTACCTAAGTAGGTATCCAGCTATTTCATTAAAAAAACAAACAAACAAAAAACAAACAAATCTAGCTGGGTGCCAGTGGCTCACCTGTAATTCTAGCTACTCAGGGAAGCTGAAATCTGAGAATTGAGGTTCAAAGCCAGCCCGATTATGAAAGTCCATGAGACTCTTATCGCTAGTTCACCAGCAGAGAACTGGAAGTGATGCTGTGACTCAAATGGCCTTGGCTCTAGCCTTGAGCTGAAAAGCTCAAGGCCAGTGCCCATACCAAAATTTCAAGCCCCACAACTGACAAAAAAAAAAAGAAAAGAAAAAAGAAAAGGCACAATAAAAGCAAAAGGCAAATCTGTGCAATTGTTTGATTTAGCAATCACAAGAAAAGATGTCACAAAAAATGAACAAAAAATTTTTTAGAAGTTTTGCATGTATTCCAGTTTTTTCAGGCAATGAAAGAAAACATAAACTGTGACTATCATGGTGAAGCTGTTATCCTGGAATTGGTTCAGTGTGGAAGCTGGACATCATACAGACCTGGTAATTGTCCATAATTGGGCATCAATTCAAATTATAGAATTTAACCACACTTGTGACACTTCACCCAGGAGATAGATGGACCAAAGATGTATTACAGCAATAGACTTGGTCACTAGAGCCCATACTGTTAGATTTACATTTACACCGGATTCATCTGACATACAAAAGTGAAATAATAATAAAATATATGCACATAAAACCAGACAATCTGTGGATGCTTATAATGAAGAGCTACCCAAACATGCACATTTCTTCTCACAGAAGTCCATCATGGAACGCTTCTCAATTGATTTGTGCAATAAATAGTTTCTGGATAATGAAGGGTAATAAATAACCAACGCAAAGGCTTGTGATGACAGACTGGGACCCAGCATATGTCCTGATTTACAGGTCTCCAGAAGAGTCAAATATAAAGATCGGCAATCATGTCAAGAAACACAATATTGCAGTGAAAGAAACAGTTCAGTTCATTAAGAATGAAGGAACCTTTCACTTCAAGTTTTAAAACTAGCTATGTTTGATTACCAACATACATTCTTGACTGGTATAAATTTCTACATCTTTCCCAAGGGGGAATTTTTTTAAGAAATGATTGCTATTTTGAATATACAGTGCGACTGAACAAAGAAGAGCAATTTCTTCTCTGAGGATAAAGCCAAAGAATTAGAAGTCAGTGTGATTTAAGTTTTAGAAAGCAACCTTGACTACTGGTTTAGTTTGAGGTACAACACTGGCTTTGTGATAAGGTAATTAATTTAATTTGGGAAAGATGGCATAGCAGTTCAACTTCAGCTTCCTCAACTGCAAACCTAAAAAAATAACTGCTGTACAACTACAAATAAAATTCAATAATGAATAAAATATAAAGAACCAGCAACTTGTTGCTGCTTCTCTGTAGAGAGTGTATATTAAAGGATGAATTGATTGGAGTTATAAGAAAATTTTTATGATCATCTGGGGTGAATACTTGGGTCTCAGGGGTCCTCCAGAGTACCAACCAAATATTAGTTTTAAGCAAGAAGGAAGCTAAAAACAAAGAAACCACCATATTTCACTCTACAAAAGAAGTTCCTGCACAAATCCATGTAGAAGGTGAAGAAGAAAATACATTAACTATGTAGTGAATGTGGCTGTGAGTTTACTCCATATGTGAAAAGGAAAGGAGAAATGTGCAACATTCCTGTGTAAATGAAATCCTAATCAACAATGGGGAATATCTATTTATTCATATCCCAAAGAGATACATTGTAGGATGTACCAAGCATTGAAATTTGTAGAAGAAAAAACCAAAATAAGTAAGTAAATTACATTAAAATATAACCACAGTGGGCACTGGTATCTCACATCTGTAATCCTAGCTACTTAGGAGGCTGAGATCTTAGAATTGGAATTTGAAGTCAGAAGGGGCAGAAATGTTGATGAGAATCGAACTAATCACGAAGAAATGGAGCACAATGTCAAGGGGCACAATGTCAGCTTTGATAGGAAAATGCTGAGGAAAAGCACCAGGCTTGGAGTTCAAGCCTTGGACATAATATACAATGCTCTCTCTCTCTGTCTCTGTCTGTCTGTCTGTCTGTCTGTCTGTCTGTCTGTCTGTCTCTCTCTCTGTTCTGTCTCTCTCTTTGTATATAAATATATATACACACACACATACACACATAGTGTACACATATATTGTGTGTATACACATACGATATATATGCACATTTGTGAATACACGTATATATGCTTATTTTAACATATGGAAATGAATTTGGTGCGGTTTGTAAACTCAAGTTTACTTCTTTGCATTATGACATTAATAATAAGTAGAAGATTAATAATCTACAAAATTGAAAGAAAAAATGAACAAGGGTACTAACTAGGTCTCAAATATAGAGGTTAAGGAAACGCAATCACATACTTTTGTGACACCATAGGACTTCTCTGGGTTCTTCAATTCCGAATCATAAAGCAAAGGGGGGTAGATTGGGTAGTCCCTGGTGTTCCTTCTAGCTCTAATCATCTATGAACTGCATGTTGCTGGATTCTCCTATTAAAGATTCAGTCTCACCTCACTGTGAAGGACTTAGCCAGCAAAAGTCCTGGATGAATACTTGGCATTATCAATAGCCATGCCATTTTCCTGCATAAAACTTTGCCATATTTTAAACCTATGCTTATATGTAGATAAATTAAAATCAAGTCAACATTAAAACTGTTGTTTCTGTTCTGATGCTATTTTTTGTTCATTGATATAGGCACACATCATCCAGGTATACTCACTCAAAACTTGATGAATGTGTTCGGCATTAGTGGCTCACACCTGTAAATCTTAGCTATTCAAGAGGTTGAGATGAGTTTTAAGTCAGCCAGGGTCCATAGACTCTTATTTCTAATTAAACAGCAAAAAGCTGGAAATGGAGATATCATTCAAGTTGTAGTACATCAGCCTTGAGCAAGAAAGGTAAGTGATAGTGCCCAGGCCTTGAGTTTAAGCACCAGTATCAGCACAAAAATCATCAACTAAACAAAACCTCAATAAATTGTATAACTGATTTCTAGATATGATATGCATATTAAAGTGTTTTATGGGTAAGGTATTTGGAAATGTCTTAGAAAATAATAAGAATTAATAGGTAAAGTGATGAAGTGATACAAAAGAATCTTGTATCTAGTGTGTTCAGAGAGTTCACTGTTCAGTCCTTTTAGCTTTCTGTGCATTGGACAAAGTTTCAACATATAATGTTAAGTAAAATATTTTCTCACAGCAAGCACAGAACAGCATTTATTTAAGTAGTCTTCTAAGTCACTAATACCATTTTCTTATTAAGAAAAATTACCATTTATGGCATACAAAAGTTGATAATATACTATAAAATTGATAGGAGTATAAATGGCAAACATTTTGCTCAAAGTTACACCCAGCATATATAGACAGGAACGGGAAATGAAATTTAGCCATGTCTTTTAATATTCTAATCAATACCCAGTCACAGACAGATCACATTACTTCTTTAAAATCAGGATGAATATTTTTAAAGAAAAATGAGATAGTATTCTCATTGAGTTATAGAAAATATATGTTGGTTTCCATACTGAAAGGTGAGTTAAGATTAAAGGAGCATTGTGTTTAAATACTAGGTGGCAAGTCATACATTGTAAGAAAATACCAACATTAAGCCATAATTTAGAAATTGCTTCATTAATGAAACAGGTAAATATTTAAGTGTAAGATATGATCATTAAAATGAATGAATTAAAACTGATGTTTCTTTTCTCTTTTTTGAGTAAGGGAGAGTCTATTATTTGATATGAAAGTCAAAATTTGGGAAACATTTTAGTGTATAGCTTTCGTAGTTTGGACCTTAAGTGTTTGTTATTGCTCATATGTTATAGGGTTCATCCTCAGCGTGGCACTTTGGGGAGTTGTTTGAAAACTTTAGGAGGTGGAAATTTTACATAGAAGGAAATATCTTTATATCAGGTAATAACCTGAAAGGAAATGATAGAATCTCAGGCCCTTCTTTATCTCTTCTCTTTCTGGCCATTAGATAAACAATATTGCTTTTCCAAGCATTTCTATACAAGATTCCTTGATTGATTTATATACACTTCCATGTTTGAGAAGTATTAAAGTGTGTCTACTATTTTCACATTTATAATTCCTATAATATACTCCCCTGCTTGGACTGGTTTTAAATTGCAGTCCTCAGATCTCAGCCTTCTAAGTAACTAGGATTATAGATATGATCCACTGATACCTGGTTTACTTTTGAACTTTTACAAATTCATATATTCTCCCTTGTAAATTTATTTACTTGCATTGCTTCATTTCTTACCTTTCTAATAATAGTCTGTTTTAGGGTTAAGAGCTTTCCTGAGATTCATATCCACAGGACTAGACGTCTACATGATTGCACTGAGATAGTCATCATATCCAAATTCTTTCCCCCTACATTTACCCTTCTTCTCACCTCATTACTGACACATCTGTTTCTTTAGTCATTCACAGAGAAGCCTACAAATCACCCTTAGTTCTTTTGCCTCCTATCCTGTAACCAAGAATGATGCCAAGTCATTCATTTCAACCTCTTTCTCATCTAACCTATCATCCAACGATCTCTTCTCTAGACTGCTTTAATTAAAAGCCTCCTGATGTTTCCTCTAATTTAGTGGATCATAACCTTATCTGTATATTTCAATCATCCAGGGTGCTTTAAAAATACCAGTGTCTGGGACATACTCCCAATGGTTCTAATTTAATTGGATTGGGGTAGAGTCCAGGTGCTAGCAATTTTGATTCCCTCTTTCTCTAGTGATTGTAATATACAGCCAGAATGAAGAACTATGATATAATACTAAATTTTGTTACTTTTCATCCATCTTCACTACTCTGGTCAAGAAAAGCTTTTTGAAGATGAAAATCTAAGTATTGCATTACTTATTAAATTCCTTCCACATTATCTCCACACTATTGCTTTCAGGATGTAATCAAAATGGCCTACCTGACCCACTCCCAATACAGTGATTCTACTGTATATTGATAGTCTATTTTATCACCCATGAAAGGTGATTACTGAGGAGAAACAGCATAATTTCATAGATAGGTTCCAGCAGATAGCATGGCACATAGGAGCGTATGAAAAAATATGTGGAAAGAAGAAGCACAACTTCTAAGTAACCAACAAAAATTTATGAGCTACTATAAAAATGAAAATTATCAGAAACATGCAATATATCAAAAATCAAATATATACATGTAGTCAGTGTTATGAAAATAAAGTATATTTTTAAATATATTTAAGATTTGATGGGACTCCTATATTATATAGAAATACATTGAAAAAGCATAACCTAATTATTAACTTTGAATGCTTTTTCAGAAAAGCAAAACGTAAGATTAAATATAAGGATCAGCAGTGGTCCATTTAATATATATACTGTATTAGCTAAATACAAAATCAGTTATTATGAAATGTATTTAAATTAATATGTTGGATAAAGATTCTAAAGATTCTAAAAGACTTGAGTTGCCATTCTTAAACCTGATGTTGAGATATTTCTCACTTATTTAAACCTCAGAAAATTATAAATGTTATTGTAAGTTATTCTTGCTGGGCACTTGCAGCTTAAGATTGAAATCTCAATAACTCAGGCAGCTGAGATCTGAAGATCATGATTTGAATACAACTGAGGAAGGGACAAAATCTGAGTCTTTCTTCTACAATTAAATAACAGAACCTTGGAAGTCAAGCCATGGCTCAAATGGTAGAGTGCTAGCCTTGAGGGAAAAAATTCATATAACAGCGCAAGGCCCTGAGTTTAAGTTGCCTAAATGTAATTTTTGAAATTTTAGTATAACAACTTGTAAAATACTTTAGCTGCTTCTAAATGAAATATTTGAATTTGCAAGGAAAAAAATCTCAGTATGGTTCCTACTCTTTCTATTTACCTGGGTTAAATCATAACTGTATAGGTAGAGATGAAAGACCCAGGAGAGAAACAATATCTTGGTGAAACATATGGTTATGAAATACAGGAACAAGATAGGATAATTTCCTTAATTTTATAAGGAAGTCCTTACAAAACTTAATTCCCATAGTCAAAGAAGGAATATGCAAAAAATATTCTTTAAAATGCAAAGCTGTCACAAACCTGTTATTATTGTCATTTTGTTTAAAATGTGATACAGAATAGTATTGGATCCTTATAATTCACAGCAAGAAAATGATTCTGATCCTTTTTAACCCAAAAGAATACAAACATAGCCAGAATTTGGCCTCAAGAAAGACTCTGTATTTTTCTAATTTCTTATAAATGATAAGCAAGTTGATCATCCAAGATTGATTTATCGTTATCTTTGATTCTTTATCAATCTATTTGTACATCAAAAAGTTTTTCTTTATAACCTACTATTTTTCTGAAGTTGACTGAAACTGCTTACCAACATCAAAGCTGAATGAGTAATAAATACTTTATAATAATCTATATACACATAAGCAAACATTCAGTTCAGTATTCACTTGCATTGGAGTCATTTGCATTTTTACATCTTCAAGACAGAATCAAATTATCCAAATTCCTCATTAATTAGAAAGAAAAGCTAAAGGAAGATTTTCATATCTCCCAGTGGCCTTGTGAAGTTTGGTTTGAATTTTGGTCTTCATTTGCCCTGGAATGAGAATGAACTGAAAGGTTTTACGCAGGAGAATGATACCATCTAATCTGGGCTTGAAAAGATTAGTCATTCAGCTTTCTAAAGAGTAGACTGGTGGGGGAGATAAGAAAAAATGCAGAAAATAGAATAAAATGTAGGACTGACATCCAGGCATAGCATGATGATGGGTGGTAAGTAGTATAATAATAAAGTTAGCAAGTAGATGACAAGTATAAGACTTTGTCCATACTCTGACACTTGACTAGAAGGCAGTGTCTGGCACACCATAGATGACTTATGAATGCCTCTCAATTGGAAATGAATGGAGTTATTAAATGTCTTGAAGTTCCCTCAAGAAATCTTAGAGTCCTTACCCTGACATACTTGCCCTCTCTCAGGAAAAAGATGAAATCAATTGATTGGAAGCATTATTTTAAACTAAAGTGTGCCTAGGTCCCAAATCCCTTTTAGAACATGAGTTGTATGAAACGCCTACAAATTCCTTTTTTACTTACAGTCTCTTTTTTGGAAATTTTGCTTTGACTCTTAGCTTGACTGTTGATATATTTGTAATTATCAGCGACAGAGGTACTTGATGTTAATGGCTCATGTCTGTAATCCTTGCCACTCTGGAGGCTTAGACCTGATGTGGCTTGAAGCAAGCCTGGGCAGAAAAGTCAGTGAAATTCTTATCTCCAACTAACCACCCGCAAACTGGAAGTGGGACTATGGCTGAAAATGGTGAGCCCAAAAGTTCAGGGACAGCACCCAAGCCCTGAGTTCAAGTCCCATGACCAGAAAAAAGACTGAAGACCAGAAAAAAAGCCATCACAAAATGTAGAAAATGCTACTATTAGAAATCAACATGGTGTCAGAATTTCATGTAGGATTTAAGAATATAATTATCCATATGAGTAAAAGTAATATAGGCAGTTTGCCATATGGAATTGATCAAAGAGGGCGAGAAGTCAGAGTTCTCCATTTGGGAGTTGCCTTTCATCCTATGATGAATTACTGAAGCCATGAGTATAAGGGAAAGGGCAAAGTCTTGGGTAGAGTCTTGAGGGACAAAACATTAAATGTGTAAAACTGAAATGGGAAATTCAGGAAAGGTTATATTTAACTTGCATTCAACAGAGCAGCTTTGGAGATGAAGCATGAAAGTTGGTCTCTCAACTAAGCAAAGTGAACCTTTTCAATGGTAATTAATACTTCAGAGAAGTAAGTAGAACACAGGCCACAAGAGATTAGATATAAGCAAAATGAAAGAAATGCTTGTAGAGATCATTTCAAATGTTAAAAAGCAAAATCCGACAGGAGGCTGGAAATTTGTGAACTGTCTCATTGTGGGAACAAACACAATTGGAAAAAATAGGAAACAGAAAATGGAAGACTTGGCAAAATTCCAGGGAAATTAGGTTAGGCAAAATATTAGTAGGGATAAAATTGATCAAGATGCATTAAAATTCAAATGGACACGGAGAATATAAATCATTTTTTACCACTACTTACAGATAATTTAAAAAGAAAGCAGGAACCACATTTGGGTTAGAAGATTTCCACCTGACATTTAATTATAATACAAAATATATGCTAAAATTTAAAATGATTAAAGAATGACTGAAGTTAAAGATTCTACTCATTAATTAGCCAGCCAGGCCAAAACGTTTATCACTCCACATACATACTCTGGAAACTGATTATTAAAAGGATCAACTTTGTAAAATCTACAACATTTCTTTTTCTTCAAATTCTGCCATTTTCTCTGCTTTCATTGTTAACCAAAACCACATACATGCTCTTCCTAAGTATCTTAGAATTCCTCAACATATTCCCGAGTCCATATGACTCCAGTTTTTGTGTATAGCACACTCCCCCGAAAGCAATTATTAAATGTAACTAACGCCATTGGGAAGTGCCACCTTATAACAATGATATCACCATACACTGGGCTAATGTTGAGTCCAATGGCAAGAATTATATTGCAGCTATCTCTTGGTTGATTTAAAGTTTATACAATTACAGAAAGTTACATGTAGATGTGTTTAGCCCTCCTCAAAATGGCTTCCTTAGCCATTATAACTCAACAGTGGCTTCTCTCACATACCAATTTTTCCTTTTAAAATTATCTTGGCTCTTTTCCTTTAAAACACATGGCGATTTGAAATTGGGCTTCTATTTGTTTATGTGTTCAGGTTTCCTCTCTCATATCGTTCCTGAGCTCTATGATTAAAAGACAATATCTGTTTTGTGTATCACTCTGTCCCAGGGCATGTCACATAATAGTTGCTCAGTAATTAACTGTTCAGCAAATAAACAAATAAGTGGCAAAAACCCAAGCAGAAACAAAGAGAAACAGGTGTGCTTTGAAAAGCAGCCAGCACATATCTTGTTAGATGCACTCTTTATTTGAGTATAGTTCAGTTAGCAATTTTGTCCTTAAGTATTTTTGTGCACACAGATAGATCATATAAAGTTTATTCAAGGTAGACATTAACAAGAGATTCACAACAAAATTAATATAGTTATTTCCCACAAAAGATAGCTGATAGGAACCTGCCTTAAAGCTGGTTTGCTATGGTATTACTGACCTTCTAATCTCATTGCTTTATTTTTCTCATCCTTTTATTTTTTTTCTCTACTAAATCTCTATCTCTTGCTGCTTAATAAGCTAGCTGTTATTTGGAACCTAATGAAAGGATTTTTCCCCTCATTCTAAACCCTCCTAAATAGCCTGTTCATTATTCTATTCACTTTGAACATTAAAAAAAAGCTGAAATAACGAATGTGAGAGGTTCATAAAAATCTCCATTCAGGACACGATCATCATAATTGGTTTATAACCTGCTGTGCTGAACATTTCTTCCACTCATCCTTTTTTTTTACCTTAAAATGAAAACTTTTATGTTGTGAGAACAAAGCAACAATAAGTATAGAATATGGCAGTTTTTGTTTTTTGTAAAAGTCAACAATGACCATAACATTTGTCTAATTGTTTGAAAGGAGAAAATTATCTACAGGGTACCATGTATTTGCAGGGTTTTCATTCACATTTTAACAGTCATAATTGAACTAATAAATGCAGGATGCTAAGGTAGCACCTCCTCATAATTCTGACTTCAGAAATAAACAATGATGGAAAGAAAATACCTACATAGAAATAATGGTATAAAAATCAGAAAAGGTCAGGAAGAAAAGATAGGGAAGAAATCACATTCAGGAAAGTTGTATTGATTTGTGTTTACATTTATATGTTCCTGATGGCAAAATAATAAGACAAATCCTTGTATTGTAAATATGTAAAAGCATTCCATCATTAGGATTGTTCCTAAATATAGATGTTTACTTTTCCAAGTATCTGCAAAGAATGAGAATAACATTAGAATAAAAAAAAATAATATTATATTTACACATTGCTTTTTGAAACAGCTGAGCTTTATTTTAAAATGTACTTTGTTCCTACCCAGATTTAGTGAATCAGAATTTCCTGGCTTTTGAATTTACTTAAAAAATTTTATTGTAAAAGTGATGTACAGAGGAGCTACAGTTACATGAGTCAGGTAATGAGTACATTTCCTTTTGAACAGTATCACCCCCCTCTGTCATTTTCTCCATGTTTTCCCCTCCCCACTGTCCTCCCCCAAACTCGTACAATTCATTTCCAGCGTAATGTCTAGTGGGCTTCAGTGCTAAATTGGTTCACCCTTTGTCCCCTCATTTCTGTGCTTCCCCTACCCCTCCCCAAATGAGATAAACTTATATACATGACAAAGGGTACAAAAATCATAATCAGTGGTAGAAGGGAAAAAACCAAAGAAAACAGAAAAGAAGGAAAGAAGAAAAAAAAAAGCAAAAGAAGAAAACCCCTAAAAAACAAAAGAACTATAAATAATACAATAAAAAATTTAGGTTTTTGAATTTAGTGTATGCCTTCTGAGTAAGGAGCAGGGCCCCAAGTCCATGAAAAGATGTTCTTGGACAAAATTCGTAGATATTTCTAAAAGGTATAAGAATTTGTAACTAGCCAATAGGCTACAATACATAAACAGAAACAATATATCTGTGGTACTTAAATTTTTATAGGGATATAATTAAATAAAACAGTCTGAAAAGAGGCATGGAATCCAAAGTGTTACACATGCCAAGGAAAACAGTCTCACACAGCTAGACCATCAGCCTATAAACTAATCTTTACTCAATTTACAAAAATTAAATTATCTTCATTTTATTGGTACTGTAAAACATATACTTTACATTATTAGTCTGTATTTCATGACAAGTAATTAAAGTATAAATGAAAGTAAAAGATAAATAGTAAAGTGTTTAGTTACCAAATTCTTTATTCATTTTTTTTGTTAGTAATGGGCTTTGAACTCTGGACCTTGGAGCTGTCCCTGAACTCTTCTGCTCAAGGCACATGTGCCACCGCACCACTTCTGATTTTCTGTTGGTTAATTGGAAATAAGAGTCTCACAGACTTTCATGCCAGGACGGGCTTTGAAGCATGATTCTCAAATCTCAGCTTCCTGAGTAACTAGAATTATAGGTGTGAGTCACTGCACCTGTTTTGAGATGTTTTGTTTTTTTCCAGTCCTGGGGCTTCAACTCATGGCCTGAGCACTGTCCTTGGGCTTTCTCAAGGTTAGAGCTCTACTACTTGAGCCACAGTGCTATTTCCAGCTTTTTCTATGTGTGAGGTACCAAGGAATCAAATCCAGGTCTTCATGAATGCTAGGCAAGCACTCTAACACTAGGCCAAACTCCCAGCCCAAATAATGATATTTTATCTTCTCCCTTCTCGGTCTCTTCGTTTTCTTTCAAACTCTTAGATATTTTTAAACTAATATTTCTGGAATGTTTGTATGTAAGTCATATTCCTACCTTTTCTGTTCCAAAGAGGGATAAGTTAATCAAGGAGTGCTCAGTTCAGAGCTCTAGCATAATACATAAAAAAGAGGGTCACTAATGTAGTTATATCTTTTATTAATTCTCATCAATTCTTCATGAGAACAATGAAAGAATGAAATAAATAGACATTTGTTTGGCTGGGTCAGGAATTAGTTATTGTGTATAGGCCAGGGGAAAGTACTATGTAACTTAATTCAAATTTATCATGCTATTTTCAATGGAGAGTCTTAGACAATTTTAAACTAAGATTAAGAATGTATGTTTCTTTACAATTCCAAACAGTACTTCTCTATTTCTATGTACCCATATATATTTCTATTATATAGATGTCTATTCCAATGTCTATATACTTCTCTAGTATTTTTTGCCAGTCCTGAGGCTTGAACTCGGGGCCAAGGCACTGTCCTTGGGCTTTATCAAGACTAGAGCTCTACCACTTGAGCCACAGAAACATTTTCAGCTTTTTCTATGTATGTGGTACCAAAGAATCAAATCTGGGTCTTCATGCATGCTAGGCAAGTACTCTACTAGGCCAAACTTCCAGCTATATATTTTTCTATTTTTATCTCTGCATCTCTCTTTATATACATAAATTCCTAGAGGTTCATCGTTCTAAAATTCCAGAACATCTCTGGGACTTAAAATTTAGGAAAAATAGATAATAGGTAGTGTTGGCTGTTACCAAAAGTAGCCCACATGAACATAGGTAGCAAGTTACCAAAGATAATATAGGAAACTTCTTAAAATTATAGTTTCTAATAGTTTTCTTATAACCCTTTTATATCAAAATTCAGGCATGTATGTATTCAGAAATTGTCAACAAACTTGAAATCTTTGTGGGAAGATCCAGATTTATAGTTTTTTGTAGATTAATTAACCCAGATTAATGAAAGAAAAACAGTAAGCAGTAACATGATTATTATAAAACATCCACATATTAACTTATATTAGTGTTTCTCCCTTTTATATTAGTTTGTAGTTGAGAAGGAAGAGAAGATAATACTATGCATATCTGTGTTGGGGTAGAGGGGATCGGGATGTAGCGTGGAATACAAAAGAGAAAATCCAAGGAAGAACATTTGATATGAGTTGAATATCATGTAAGAATATCTATTCCTCTATTTCTACTTTGGAAATTGTGTAGGATAATTAAGAGGGAAAGCTCATCTATCTTCATTTAGTTAGTGAATTACCCTTTAATAATATCTTATTCTTTTTCCATTTCTATGGTCACCATGAGAATTTATTTTGTCACATTCAAGCTTCTGTATAGTCCTCTTAGGGAAGGGCAGCCTGAGAAATTTTCATTATTGAATTCCCTGGCAGCATTGCATTGAATTACAGCACAAGAGCACAATAATTTAAGTTATTTCTTCTTTCAAATGGCATATAAACTAATTGATTTCCTTGTCTTGTGAGTGTTTTGTAGCATAAGTCAGTACCCAGAGGCCAATCACCATTAGATGAAATAATAAAATTAGTTGTTGGATATGTGAAACTGAAGACTAGACAGTGGATCCAAGGTATCCCTACTTTATGACTTAAACAGTATCAATAGCTTCCTATGAGTCTCTTTCTATGATGCCATTGGATAACAAATTTAAAGATCACCAAGGAAAAGATAATGACAACTAATATATACCTGAAATAAGATCATATGATCAATCCCAAATCCATCATTTTGATTATACCTATATTTCAAATTTCCAATCTTACTGACATTATGTATTAAAGCATTAAGAATAATTCAGAATAAGGTATTATGAATCAATAAATTATTAAGCCTCGCTACTCAGAGGGCTGAGATCTGAGGATCAAGGTTCAAAGCTACTCCGGGCACAAAAGAACCTGAGACTCTTATATACAATTAACCTCTAGAAAATTGGTAGGCGGAAGCCTTGAGCTGAAGAGCTCAGGGACCCTGCCCAGTCCAAGTTCAGCCCCATTGATCCTCCCCCCCAAAATAATCAATAAATCATTGGGTAAATAAGTTATGTTCCATATAAAATCCTTGTTCATTGGCTACAGATCAAGAAAGTTTTTTAAAGAAACAATAACTCCTGTATATGTCTTCATAAATTTCCTAGATTTTATTTCTCTTATTCAACAAATGTTTCCTTAGGAAATTTTAGTAATATTTATATCCACTTGAAACAATTACTAGTTAAGTACAAATTAGCTACTAAAATCAATCTTAAACATGCTGCAGGAACTTACATCTTCTGAAAGATGGTTTTCTCTTTTATGTTCCCCCTCCCATGTAAAAATTATTAAGGAAGAGCCTGTTACTATGGAAACACGCAATTTGGCACCATCTGTATCCAAAATTCAATTGCTGTAAGCCTTCATCCAATCTCCGGTTTTTAATTGGCAGACCTTCCCAGAATACTTTACAAATCTTTTTTTTGGGGGGGTGTGAGAGGGAGCTAGTCCATAAAGCATATCACAATATAAAGCAATATAAGTCTCACTCCATTATTTTAAAATCATACTCGAGAAGTATCAAAGAATCAGGCCTTCTGATAATTACTTGGCATGGGCTTAATGCTTGAAATTTATTGCCAAGTTGTTTTATTCAGTCTACTACATTTTATGTTGAAAGAAAATACTCATTTAAAAAGTGCATAAAATTGAATATGAAGACACAGAAAAGGAGCCTCGGTGAGAATGTTTTCCAAGATACATAGTTCAGAACAGCAAGCACATATAGAAATCGTTCTAAATACATACATGTCACTCAATCCAACCTGATATTAAAAGATTAAAAGGGCATTTATCAACTATTTTATTTAACCATTCTGCATCTCATTTCTGTTTTCCATAAAAGAGCTATTATGAGAATTGTAAGGAATAGAGAATAGAGACACTGCCTATGCAGTTTAATGGAATTTGTTAATCCATATGTTATTAAAGAATATTCTTCTAGAGCACCAAGCATCTGTATAAGTAGTGTTAAAATTCATAAAGAAGAATGTTGAAGACTGCTATTGTTTGTGATATTCTTTTTAACCAAATAGTATATGGCTAAAACTTGGTAAAGGGTAAATATGTTCCAGACAAGAAAATGCCAGAAATAAAAGTATGCACAGCTGTGTGTCCAATCATGACATTTTCATGTGTTAGAGAAGTAATTGTCACAAATGAGCATTAGTGTGGTCCCTTGGGAAGCTTTATCAAACTCCCATATTATAATTATCCTACATGAATAGCACTCCATAGCTGAATATCATTGGAAAGTCACCTTCTGGAATTGTATAGTGCATTAAATTTACTATATGACTCTACTGTCCTGCTGGACAGTGATACATAAAAGGCAACAGTTTTCCAGCTACACTACTTTCTTCTCATACCTTATCAATACTTTGAAAACTCCTGTCTTTGACAAATTGCTAATTTTGTTATTATTAGATTTTTAATGTATTCAATTCAGTGAGAAGTAACTATAATAGTATACTATACTGTACTGTATCATACTTCTACAAAAGTTGACTATATTATCTTCCTATGTATCCTAAACAACTTTCTAGTTCTCCTATCTTTAAGAAATCTATACATTTTACAACTTGCATGGAAAAAAATAGAACTTTATAGCATGTAAATAGACTGCGTTTATCAGCTTATTTCTCCTCCTAAGTCTCTTAGAAGAGGTAGTTTTTCTTCTTCCTTAGGTGAGAACTGATAATTTCTTGTCTATTTTCATAGGATAGGGCCAACTGTTTGTTGGTGGTGGTGGTGTTGGTGTTGTTGGCCCTGGGACTTGAACTCATTTTTCCTGAGTTCTTTTGCTCTGGGTTAGTGCCTGGCCACTTAAACCACAGTATGACTTCCTTTTTCTCTTGAGGTTATTTGAAGATAAGTGTCTCCTAGTCTCCTTCCCAGGCTGGCTTTGAATAATGATTCTCAGATACCAGGCTCCTGTGAAGCCATGTTTTAGAGTCACCAGTGTCCAGCCCAACTGTGGAATGTTCAATATGGTCACTGAACACTAATCATTCATAATATATCACATTCCCCAAATAGGAAATGATTCTAGAGAGCAGGTCACCTTATCACCTTGAGTAGCTGAAAAAGTTGGGCTTCATTTCTCTGGTTTACTAACTTTCTCTTCCATTCTCTGGCTGCTATTGTTTTCCCTAACAGGGTTGAATAAAAGCAGAGGAAGGCATGGGAAAGGGTATAGAAAATTCTTAAATAATTTGACTTAGTATTGTCACTGTTAGAATGTGATTTTGTGTGTATGTCATATATATGTTTTATATTAGAGTTATTGTTGGTTATTTTTGTCTATACTTTTTAGTCCTTTACAAAATGATTGACATTTGATTCCATTTGATATGTAACTCTCCTCCAATAGTCACTAAGAAATTTTTATTAAATGAAATAATGAGCAATGAAAAATGATTAATGTATACTATATTGAATAGATAAATCAATAAGTCTACAAACTTATGTTTACATGTATTACAAATAATACATTGATTTAAACTTCTCAAGCAATAAGTAATAGACATGATTATGTTACAATTTTCTTGGGTACAATATAATTTGTAGTAAAAAATCTTGCATATTATAAGTACATAACCAACATCTGATGAATAAATGTGTGAATGAAAATTTTTGTGTATTACATTTATATTTTCCATTTATGCAATTTAAATATTAATGCAAATTGTTAAGTATAAAGATTAGTTCATATTTTAGACATAATTCAGCCATAGCTTTTGGGAAATGGGTAAAATAATCTTTTATTTCAGATTTACTTCTTTCTCTAAATTAGATTCTTATTAAACATTTACATTTACAGACTAAGAGATTTATTTTTTTATTGTAATTAATAAAAGGGCTACATGATATTTTCCAGATAGAAGGTGTATTAATTCACATACATTGATACCCTTTCACATGTCTTGGTACCCATTACCCTCCCCCCATCCCCCCACCAGTCTTGGTTTTCCCCCCTTCCCTATCCAATTTCAAATAACCAAATACAAATAAATTCAATATATCAGATAACAAAGTGAGATACTGTAACCATATGAGATACTCAAGGGACAGCAAAGGAGATGAGAGATAACATAGTACATTAAGAACAACAATCATATGTTATATGGCTTTTGTTTCAATATCCTGGAGGTCCTTTCAATTAGCTTCATACTATATGGCCTTATGTATCAAGGTTTTACTGTATTGCAGATCTCTGCTAGTAGAGCCCAAGGTTTATACTGATTATGAAAAATGAGGGGAACCATTGATCCTAAGTTCCCTTGAGTCTGGCTTACTTCACTTAATATGATTTTTTTCTAAGACTTTCCATTTCCTAACAAATGGGGCGATGTCGTTTTTTCTGACAGCAGCATAGAATTCCATTGTGTACAAATACCACAACTTGTTGATCCACTCATCAACTGAGGGACATCTAGGTTGGTTCCATATCTTTGCTATGGTGAATAATGCTGCAATGAACATTGTTGTGCTAGTGGATTTAGTATGCCCTTGTTTCTGGATGGTTGGGTAAATGCCAAGTAGTGGAATTGCTGGGTCATAGGGGAGCTCTATGTTTAGCCTTTCGAGGCACTGCCATACTGTTTTCCATAGTGGTTGAACGAGTTTGCACTCCCACCAACAGTGTAGTAATGATCCCTCCTGGCCACATCCCCTCCAGCATCTGTTGTTATTCGTTTTCCTGATCCTGGCCATTCTAACTGGAGTGAGGTGGAATCTTAGAGTTGTTTTGATTTGCATTTCTTTTATGACCAGAGATGTTGAGCATATTTCTTCATGTGTCTATAGGCCATTTTTGTTTCTTCTCTAGAGAAGACACTCTTTAAGTCTTTGGCCCATTTTTTAATGGGATGGTTGTTACTTTGGGGATTAGTTTTGGAGGGATTCAATTTTTTGAGCTGTTGATATATTTTAGATATGAGGCCTTTGTCCGTTGTTTGGTTGGTGAAGATCTTCTCCCACTCTGTAGGCTTCCTACTTAATTTACTAGCTATGTCCTTTGCCATACAAAATCTCTGCAGTTTAATGCAGTCCCACTTATCCAGCCTTTCTCTTATTTGCTGTGATTCTTGGTCCTTAAGAAAGTTTCGACCTGTGCCAAGGAGGCCTAGTGTATCTCCTATTCCTTCTTGTAAAGTTTTCAGTGTGTCAGCTTTTACCTCCAGGTCTTTGATCCATTTGGAGTTAATTCTAGTGCAGGGTGACAAAGAAGGATCCAACTTTAGTTTTCTGCAGGTGCTTAACCAGTTCTGCCAGCACAACTTGAAGAGACTGTCTTTCTTCCAGTCTATTTTTTTGGCTCCTTGTCAAAGATTAGGTGGCTATAGGTCTGTGGTTTACTATCTTGCATTCCTAACACATAAGCATTTTTTAACATGAAAACTTTCTATCCAACAATTTTCATCTGTAATAGATAGTTGTATATACCAGAGTTTATAGGATATAATTTATAATCATGAATCTGATTCTTGAATTCACAATATGTACCTATTATATGGTCTCTAAAATATAGATTTAAGGGTTGGGAGTTTGGCCTAGCGGTAAAGTGCCTGCATGCATGAAGCCCTAGGTTTGATTCCTTCATACCACATAGACAGAAAAAGCCAGAAGTGGTGCGGTGGCTCAAATGGTAGAGCACTAGTCTTGACAAAAAGCCCCAAGATTGGCAAAAAATAGATTTAAATTTATGAGAAAGAATATGGTGTATTTTATTTGCATATATGGAATTAGATCAATGAAGCCTGTTAAAATCATTTAAAGAAGTGGGGAGTGGTGTAAGGAAGATTCATAAAGAGAATGAGGGTGATTGGGATGAATGCTACATATGTGGAAATTCCCCTTGTACAACCAATATAAACTAATAAAATACATTTAACGTTAACCTGTGTTGAATAACTGAGAAACTTGTTAGAACATATGTATATCTATCCATCAATCCATCCATTATCTATCTATCTATCTATCTATCTATCTATCTATCTATCTATCTACCTATCTATCTACCTATCGATCCATCTACCTACTTACCTATTACCTGAGAAGGAATTAGGACATACAAGGGTGCCATTTAATTAAAAAAAACACATCTAATATTAGCACAGAACTCTCAAGTGTCTACTCCAGATTTTGGTACTTTACTGATGCAGCTATCATGATTGACCAAGCTGTTTTAAGTCCTAAAATATGTAAAACTCATGATCTAAGTAGTGAAACATAAAAGTAGTGAACATGATATTTTAATGTCCACACCATATCTTTCTTATTATAATATCTGTCCTACTTCTCCTTTGGACAATGTGTTACTTATTCATATACTACATTTTTTGCCATTCCTGGGCTTGAACCCAGGGCCTGAGCCCTGCTCTTGAGCTTTCTCAAGTTTAGAGCTCTACAACTTGAGCCACAGCATCACTTCCAGGCTTTTTCTATGTATGTGGTACCGAGGAATTGAACCTGGGTCTTCATACATGCTAGGCAAGCACTCTACCACTAGGCCAAACTCCCAGCCCCACATATACTACTTTTATATAGCACAAATTCATTTTTCATTTTGTCTTAAATTATAAGATAGCTGCTGTTGATACAGTTCTCTGATCCCTTTTAATAGATGCTACAATTAAGAGATAAGACAAAGAAATTTTCATTAAGATAAAGAAAATCTTAGCCTAAACATTGTCTTTTAGGATTGTGAGATCAGGAGATTGAATTCTCAAGATTAAGAGCTCGCTATATACATTTATTTCCAGTTTACTTAAATCAGCAGAGCATCACAAATGAAGAATATTTCTATTGATCTACTAGGTCCTGCTCTGCAAAGATGAGTTATGTGAACTGAAACAGACCAAGGTGCTTTTAAAATGCATTATGTTTATGAAAGATTATATTAAAAACTCAGATCCTTAAGATTGGAAATTAATTTAGCATTTGAAAATGTAGGTGTTTGCTTTGGATTTCACTTCACTCTTGTTTGTTTGCAGAATACTTGATTAATCTTCTCAAACTAATTCTTCTCAGTGGTAACTCATGGTATGGAGATGATGGTGACAGACTGAATTCTACACTAGTTGTCAGCTCTCTTGTGAAACAGTTCCTTCAACCAGTATTTGCGGCATGACTGCAATTTCCAAAACAGGGTGCTAGAATGGCAGGAACTTAAAGGAGTAAGTCTGAAGTTTCCCTTTCATTCAGGGTGTTAAAACATACATACATAATATGAAGAAACCAAACAATGCTTTGAATTTGTAACCTCTGGCCACAGTAGTTAACAAATATAGCAAAACAAAAGAGTCTACTTTCTCCACCTTCATATCTCTATTTGGTCTATCAGTTTTCTTGTTTCTTCTACTGAAAGGATCAGTAACACTCCATTTAGTGCATTCCCAACATAGTTGAGTTGAATTGATATAAATAAGCTGTTATTTATTCACCAATGTATTAATATATTGAAGATTTATATATCTACATGCAACTTATCACTATATGCATGTATGAGTCCATAAGAATAAATAGATACATATACATATATATGATTCATACACATGACCTAATCCACAGATGGTCTTGATATACAATAGTCTGAACATTAATATTTTTAATAACAGTGGCAGGAAAAAAGAAAAAGAAACATATAACATGTACATACATACATGTGTATATATACAGATATGTGCATATATACATATATGCATATATATGTATACACACACATAGATAGATAGATAGATAGATAGATAGATAGATAGAGATAGATAGATATAGATGGAGAGAGAGAGGAGAGAGAGAGAGAGAGAGAGAGAGAGAGAGAGAGAGAGAGAGAGAGAGAGAGAGAGAGAGAGAAAGAGAAAGAGAAAGAGAAAGAGAGAAGAGAGAGATTGGGGCTTATGCCAGTCCTGGGGCATGAACTCAGGGCCTGTACAGTGTCATTGAGCTTTTTCAAGACTAGTACTCTACCACTTGTGCCACATTACTTCTGGCTTTTTCTCTGTATATGGTACCAGGGAATCAAACCTAGGCATTCTTGAATGCTGGCAGCACCTTATCCCTAGGCCATACTCCCAGCCCCTAGAAACCATATTTTGAATTTTTGTCAGTTGTGGGGCTTGAACTCTAGGGTTGAGTACTGTTCCTGAGCTCTTCAGCTCAAGGCTAGCACACTATCACTTGAGCCACAATACCATTTTTGGCTTTTTCTGTGTATGTAGTATCAAGGAATTGAATCCAGGGCTTTGTGTATGATAGGCAAGCACTCTACCACTAGGCCAAACTCCTGGACCTGATATTTTGACTTTTGATATTTTCCTGAGCTCATAATATGTGGAAGCATATTTGCTATGGTGAATAATGGCACTCAATCAGCCCCATTCTCATTAGGATAAATATCCAGTACTGTGTTACTACGTATTTTATTGCTCACTGAGGATGTTTAGGTTAGGTGTATTCCGTGAACTTTACATATTTTAACTTAATATATCCTCACTGATCCTGTGATTCCTCTGTAAACTGATGATAAAACTCCACTGTAAATTGAAAAGCATCTATCTGCCTGTTTGTTTACCTTCCTTCCTACCAATCCACTTACCTTCCTACTGATTTAAACTTTCAATAAATGACTCTCCAAGAGGCTTTTTTTCTCTTTCCTTCTTTTATTTTTAGTTTAATGTATGTTTGGATGATATATTCAAATGTATATCTTTAGAAGGGTTGTGGGGAGAGCATGGAACTCAAGGGAAAAAGAGTGAAAAAGTGCAACGGTAGAGCTCATTTGACACTGATGAAAGTAAACTATATAATTCGTAAGTGGAGAAAGAAGGGAGGGACTAGGAGAGAAATGAGGAAACAGATAACACTATATGAAAGGAAATGTACTTGTTATCTGACTCATGTAATTGTAACTTCCCTGTATATCTCCTCTATAATAAAAATAAAATAAATTAATAATAAAAATAAGTGACTCAATGTACAAACCATTTTTCTTCAGAGGTTCTGGGAAAGATTATCCATTTAACAAATGTTTTTCGAATCAGAAGGGATGGATTAAATTCTAGCTCTACCATTTACTATCTGTGTAACCTTGAGCAAGGCATTCGCATACTTGATTCAGGTTTCCTCATCTATTCAGAAAGGACAATACTATCCTTAGAGGCTTTTGTGAAAATCAAATAAACTATGTATTACAGATCTTTATTTAATTCATATAAAACACAACATAAATCTAAAGTACTATTATGTTGTAAGTTGAGATGTTTTTGAATGTCAATAAAATTAGATCATATTTGCCCTATAGATAAAATGAAAATTGTGACAGCTCTAAATTGTTTAAAATGTTCCATATTGTCAAGTTCTTTTAAGCTAGTGAGGGGAAAACACAGGGGTATTTTGGTTGCCCTGCCAAATAATAATAATAAAAATATGAGTCCCATTATTTTTATTATTACATGCCCTGAGGTATGTTTACACTATGCCCAATAAAATGATACTTACCTTGCCATTCAAAAATGCTGAATAGCTTCACAAATTCTTTCAATAACAGAGATTTTCCTATTTTATAGCACAAGAGCATTGTATATTTCCCCTTCAGTTGTTCTTATAATAAGTAATTCTAAACCAAATCTTTTTCATGGAGAAAATGTAGTATTGTTATTTTAAAAGGCCAATAGGAGTCACAATGTTCCAGTGTTGCTCTTATCACCTTATTATTCTGCATAATTATAAGTGTTGTTTGCATTTTCCAGTTGACTGGATTTTATCAATTCATGACAATTTTTTTTAATTACAGAGAAAGAAGTTTCCCTTCATTCTTATTCTGTACATTTGATTCCGTTTTTATCTTTTTAAACACTCTGGTGTTTAGTATACCTTTTTCTGTTAAGTGGTAGGGCTAATATATGATTCCTACCTTGTTTGCCTCCATCAGGAAACCAGCTGCGGCCCAGGGTAACAGTTCCATAGTTCTCACTTGAAAGGGAAATATCTAACTCTAATGGCTGGGGCTATTATTTCTATAACTACCCTATAGACTTTGCTGAGACTCTGTATGGCTGGTTTTCCTTTTTTAAAAGTCTCTTTAAGCAGTTGTATAGATGTGTTGCCGTTCAACAAAGCAGTTTATGAATACAATGTGTCTTGATTAATGTCACCATTTTCCACACTGCCATCTGTCTCCTTCCTACCTATCCACCCCTTTCCTCACTTTTCTAATTTTGTGGAATATGCATTGACCTTTTTTTTTTTACTTCATTTCCCTCCCTTCACTTCGTTTATCTACTTCTCTTCCCTTGACCCAACTCCACCCCTTCAGGTTTCATGATTCCTCTCATGTGGGGAACCTAGAATTAGTTTATAACTGATGAGTAAATATATTGGGTGGTATTTGCTGAAGACTCTTAATGGTTCTACTACTGCAAACTAGATACTTAGAGACAGTAATAACAGGCTTTGTGGAAGTTGGAAATACTTAAAAAAAGAGTAAATAATGCTGCCCTATGTTCATATTAGAGAAGTATCAAAATATTTTATTCATTCATAAATCTTCATGAACAACATATATTTTTCCAAGACCCTACATTGGAGTTGAAAAGAAGAAAAACCTTCAGAAAAATCCTTTGTATTTTTTATATGCCTGTGCCTGTCCTAGGGCTTGAAATCATGGTCTTGTCAAAGCTACCTCTCATCACTTGAGCCATAGCTCCACACCTAGTGTTTTGGTGATTAATTGGAAGAGAATCACAGACTTTCCTATCTGTGCTGGCTGTTCAACTATGATCTTAAATCTCAGCTTCCTGAGTAGCTCGGATTACAGGAGTGAACTACCAACACCTGGCCTCAGAAAAAATAAGCAAGTACTAAAAAGCCAGTGCAGAGACTTAGGAAAACATACCAATCATCGTATATGTATTTTACAGATATAAAGATATTTACACTTATAACAAGGTATTATAATTTCAACCTCTCTAGTAAGCCTACACAACCAAATAGGCATTGAGTTTTGGAGTGACTGCTTGGCAACAACAGTTAACAATGCAAGCTATTCACTAATTATAATAGAATGACTCCTGCTTTCCCCTATGCATATGGAAACACCACAATCTATTAAACCTCTCTACTTCAAAATGCTTTAAGAATGGGGAACATATAAAAACTACTGGCAAACAAGTCATTATATCACTTCAAATTACAAGGAAATTATGGTAAAGAAAGAAATGATAGGCCCCAAATTATAATTCCGACAATTTTCCAAGTGATCAAGAGAGATTCGAGGGCATCTTTTAGGAGTAGTCTATGGTATGGAGATAATTCTTGGCTTAGGCTCATCTAAATTGTTATCACCAGGATACAGTGTATGTGTTCATGCTTACAGGTACCAAGATATAACAGAGGGTCAGGAGATTTGTAGTTGTTTCACTGTTCCATTAATTCATAGGATACCAATGCTGGCCCATAAAATCTGGTATTTCCTTTTATGGGTCTTTGTCTATTTGTCTTATACTTATGGACTCATTTTGACTGATTTGTCTCATATTGTGTGATATTTCACATAATGTATTAATCTATCATAATATTTATTTTAGCATACCAATAAAGATAAATGTCACTACCATCTTTTGGTTCACTTAATAGTTGGGTCATTACGGCTAATTTTTTTATTTTCATTTTTTTTTGCCAGTCCTGGGCTTGGGCTCAGGGCCTGAACACTGTCCTTGGGCTTCTTAAGGCTAGAGCTCTGCCACTTGAACCTCAGCATCACTTCTGGCTTTTTTTTTCTATATATGTGGTACCAAAGATTCGAATCTGGGTCTTCATGCATGCTAGGCAAGCACTCTACCACTAGGCCAAACCCCGGCCCATTATGTCTAATTTTTTTTTGCCAGTCCTGGGCTTGAGCTCAGGGCCTGAGCACTGTCCTTGGACTTTTCTCAAGGCTAGAGATCTACCACTTGAGCCTCAGCACCACTTCTGGCTTTTTTCTATGTATATGGTACCGAGGAATTGAACCCGGGTCTTCATGCATGCTAGGCAAGCACTTTAACCACTAGGCCAAACTCCCGGCCCCTATGTCTAATTTTTTAAGTAGGTAAGTAGGATATTTGTTAATTCAAAACTTTTCCCTTTAAAAGAAATATAATGACCATCATATAATTCTTTGGAAGAGTTAATATACACTAAAATGAAATGAATGACAGGAAAGTAGGGCAGCAGGTGCTAATAGAGGGAGAAGATTATGATGTAGCTTGTTCAGGTGATTTAAAGAGAGGGAGAGGGTAGGGGGATATGGGGTTAGGTTGATAAGGACATACTGTATGCATGTGGGGAAATGACACAATGAAACCCTTGTTGAACAACTGTTATGTGACAAAAGAGAAAAATCATGCAGCAGGTACTTATGAAGGATCTATGAAAAAAATCCTTTCTTTATCCTCAATGTGTGAGCTAGTGATTATAAAAAGGGTAATACTGAAATTTCATAATTTCTAGCACCCATGTAGCAGTTTCTGATAGAATTTTTTAAAAGATCAAGGATCTGAACTTGATAGTGCATGCCCATATTCCTACTACTTAAGAAGCTGAGGCCGGTGTATCTAGAGTTTGAAGTCAGACTGGGCTATTTCATATCAAGACCTTTTGCTACCAAAAAAAAAATCAAGAAATTTCTATCCCAATTTCCAACTTATGAATATTATATATTTTTACATTTTTAGCAAATTACTCATGTTTCACTCTAACAGACATGTACTGGTTTGATAAGGACAAAAGTTGGTGGGATTACATCAATAAAACTGACATCTAGAATAGTTGTAAAACATTTCACTATTATCACACCCTATATTTAATTTACACTTTTTCTAGGTTTATTGAGACATACCTCAATTGCAAATATTTAACATGAAAAAAGAAACAGTGAAAAAGTGGGCAGGTATAAAGTCCATCATTGTATTTATATAATATATATATATATATATATATTTCCAAGTCCTGGGCTTAAGCTCAGGGCCTGAGCAATGTCCTTGGATTTTTCTCAAGGCTAGAGCTCTATCACTTGAGCCATAGCGCCACTTCTGGCTTTTTTCTATGTATGTGGTACCAAGGAATTGAACCTAGGTCTTCGTTCATGCTGGGCAAGCACTCTACCACTAGGCCAAACTCCCGGCCCCCAAATATATTTTCTTATTATATACTTACTTGGAAGATTAATTAAATATGGTCATTTGGGATTTAATTCTTCTTTAAATATATTTTGATATTGAGCCTCTTACAGAATTTAAAAAATGAGACACACTAAAACAAATATGATAGATGTTTAGCATTAAGCTTATACATCTAGGAGAAAGAAAAGCATGTATACTTATTTTTGTAGATTAACTATTTTACATGCAGGTTATCAATATTCTGGTAGATTTGAAAATCATTAGAATATTGAAGACAGTTTTTTTTATTAACTTCAGATATATTTCAGGGTATCCTATTAACTGAGTATTAATAGAAATTTTTAAAATTAAGAATAGCTTTGTCTTGTGTGATTGTTCTTTTTAATGTACTATGTTATTTCTCTCCTCTTTTGTTGCCCTTTTGTTAATCTTATATTGTTACTGTATCTGACTTTGTTAGCTGATATATTGTATATACATTTTTATTACTTGAAGTAGGAGGGGGAAGGGGAGAAAACAAGATGATTGGGAGAGGGTAGGGGAGGGAAATGGGGACAAAAACATGAGAAGGGGTATCAGTGTATGAGAAGTAATGCACCTACTACCTGACGAATGTAACTGTAATCCCTCTATACATTACCCTGACAATAAAAAATGTAAAAAAGAAATTTTTAAAAATCATGAGATTTACACGTGAATCATGCCTTAAAATGATATTATGTGTCAACCTGGCTAGTCTATAACTCGTTAAGCACTAATCTGGACTTGTACTGAATATATATATATATATATACATATATATAGTTATGTATAAGATGGGATTGCCACTTTAATTAAAGGACTTTTTGAGTAAATCATACAACCATCCATCCTGTGAGTGAACTTCATCCAGTCACTTGAAGGCCTTAAGAAAAAAGACAAGTCCCCAGAGGAGGAAGGAACCCTACCTTCAGATTGCTTATGGATTCTGTACTGCAATATTAACTCTTCCCTAGGTCTTCAACCCTGCCAGCTTGTTGCCAGAGTTTAAAAGTGTTAACTACCATAATTCTGTGAGACAATAACTTAAGATCTTTTTTCTGTCTTCCTCTCACTCTTCCTTCTCACTCTGCCTCTCTATTTAAAATACATACAGACACCACACAGACACAGACACAGACACAGACACACACACACACACGCACACACACAGATCCCATATATCAGATTGGCTGTGTTTCTTTGAGACTAAGGTATACCTTCTCACTAGCATAGAACCAGAAGAAAATAATAGTTGTATTATTAATAAAAAATGAACAAGTTTAAAGAAACTTGTTTTGTACTAGGATAGAACAAGTCATTTGACATATTATCAGGACTCACTGAATCAAATTTACTTTTTTGGATTTCTTTCTGAGAAATTTTAACTATTTGCAAAAATTGGTATTTTGTCCCAGGCTCATGCCTGGAAAGCCAGCTAAGTGAGAGGCAGAGATTAGTAACTTAGTTAAATAATTATTGTTAGTCTCAGAGAAAATTATCTTAAAATTTTTTTTAAGTTTAAATGTCTAGCCATGCATGGTGGCTCATGCCTTTATATGCAATTACCATACAGACCCATTGAATCCCCTTTATGTCTAAAATTCATTTGAGCCCCTGGTGACTACTGGATTTGAGACTTTTTTTTACTATTGTAGCATCATTTATTAATTATTCTTGACTATGCTAAAATCTATAGAAAAAGTGAAAGAACAATGGGGATGCTTAGAAGAATGCAATAGCAAATAAATCTCCCTTTTTAGTTTGGTTACACTGATTGCCAAAAATATTTCATCATTTTCAGATAGTTTCAATCTGAGATATCCTACAAAGTTTTGTTTTGTTTCCCACAGTGGTTTATTGCTAGGGTGGCAGAAATTGTAAGAACTAGGTTCCTCAGAGAGGGCTTCAAGTCATTGGAGGTGTAGGGGATGTTGGAATACTGGTCCTTTTCTTCCTTTTGGTTTTACATCCTGACCATGAAATAATCAGTTTTGCATACTGTGTCAATGTTGTGTTGCCTCCACCATAGACCCCAAATGCATGACAACCCCTCCATAAATACATTCTGCTATATGTGTCTAAATGCATCTATTTAGCTAAAACTGGAACTAGAAAAGATAGAGGTATATGTGCTTTTATTAGCTAAATGATAAACACTTCTTAGTTTCATTCTTACCTCTGCTTTTCACCAGGCATCCTTTCTTTTTTTTTTTTTTTTAGCTTGAGCTCAGGGCCTGAGCACTGTCCTTGGACTTTCTCAAGGTTAGAGCATTACCACTTGAGCCTCAGCACCACTTCCAGCTTTTTTTCTATGTATGTGGTACCAAGGAATCGAACCCAGGTCTTCGTACATGCTAGGCAAGCACTCTACCACTAGGCCAGACTCCTGGCTCACCAGGCATCCTTTCTGTGTAAGCTATTCTCAGTAACTTTAAAATCACGCTACTGTTACTGCTCCAGACAGAGCTCTACCATCTTTTTTCTGGTCTCCTTGACTCCACTTATTCCTTATATTCCACAACACACACACACACACACACACACACACACACACACACACACACACAGAGTCCATATCTAGAAATTTATCTGTCATATCATCACTAACACAGGTTTAATTTTGTATTTTGCTGTCATTCTTTCCTTAAATTTCCTTCTCTCCATAGCCATCTGCTTTTCCAAGTCTTATTCATGACCAGATCAAATTTAATCTCCTTGTGGAAGCATTTCAGGACTCCTGCACTCACCTCCTTTCTTCTAACTCTCTCTTAATCTGTAATACTACTCTATGAAAATCTACATCCCAGATGGTGTTGCCTGAACTTACTTGTCCAAATACCCATATTTGATCCTGAGCATTTTCAAGACAAACGCTGAATCTTTCCTCCCTGTATCCTCTCCATCACCTCTGATATTAACTGGCACAGGGTAAACATTCAAATGTTTGTTGAACTGAACTGAACTCTTTGGTTGCCAGCGGCATCCTGGTGGATGTAAATTTTGAAAGCTGCTTGTAGCTATAATAGGTTGACAGCAGGTGCTAGATGTCAAAAGAAGGAAATTTATATGGTTTATTCCACTTCTTCTAAAATAAGCAAGCCTCTATTAGACAAAACCTGAGAGGAAGATATTGGCTGGCATTTCATTAGCGATAGAGATTTCAGGGAAATGTAGAGAACAACACAGTCTCTTTATTTTGTCATGTAGGATCTCACGAATTTGGTTGCAGCTCTGAATGATGGGTTGAAAAAGCTGCTATAAAAATGTCAGTTAAGTCAAAAAACCTGGTGAGAGTATTTTTATTCTCATACAACAAGCAGAACATTCTCCTGTCTACAGCCTCATATACCAGATCTTTAAGCAATACAATGTGAATTCCTTTTTTAAAAAAATTATAAGGTGTCACCAGATTTCTCAAAGAATCCTGGACTAGTTTGAAAAATCCTTAGCTGAAAAAATGATTTCAAAAGCAAAAATGTATTTCTTTATCTGTGACCTTGTTTCAGCTCATTCCCTGGTTTAGATGGTGAAAAGTATACCTTTTTTGTTCTCATCTGCCCAGTTCTTCTATACCAAATTTCTCTCACCCTAACAATATGTGTAAATTAATGAGCATCTACTACTGGTCACATATTTCTATGAGCAATGTTAAGTAATGTGTCCTTATAATCACTCTAAAAATGCAATTAACTCCTTAAGATAGATGAGGAAATCATGGCATATGGAAATAAATCTGCTAGACAAAGGTAACAGAGGTAACATATAACTGAAGTTTACTCTGAGTTTGAACATCTGAAACTAATAAAGGAAACAAGTCTATGACTAGACACTCAAATGCAAAGAAGGTAAAATTATAAATAGGCAAAGAAAAAAATTCTGCTGAGCCTCTAATAGCATGAAGTTTGCATAATATTTAAGTTCTCAAACATATTCCTTCCTCCTTTCTATGTATCATGTGTCTCAAACCTTATCATCATATAGGAATGGAGTCAAATATTCATTACTTCCCATTTTCCTAAGATATTAAACTATGCTCTCTGAGGCTCTTTGTTGCAAAAGCCTCTAAGAATAGTACTATCTACCACCTATGTATATAGTGGAGTCAAAATATTTAGCCATATTGGATATCAAAATCATTGAAACAAATTGTTTACCAAAATAGCCTTTCCAAAATATTTCTAACCCTTATATATCTTATTTCATCTTTCCAAAGCAATATTCTTTTCAGTCTTGTGAATCTCTTTTCTTTTTATTTGTGGAAGTGAAATAATCAAACACCGACTCAAATCTCATTAAACCCTTTCCTAATAGGCATTCAAAGCAATGAAATGTTAGTTTTTGAAGAAACAAGAACTAACATTCCATGAACTTTTTACTATGACTCTAATGAAGTGTTCTACATGTGTTAGCTCATCTAATTTTCCTAATGCTTGAGGGAGTAATACCAAATCCTATTTTATGGAAGAGGAAACTGAGAGTAGAAGTTTCCTAAGAGTAGCCATTTGTTCAAGATCACAAAGCTAACTGGCCACCCTGGGAAGGTGACACCTCAAAACCTATATGCTCTATTGTTATGGATCCTTCAAATAGCAGTGATGAATGATATGGAGGGAAAAGTCACAGAAACAAGTTTATCAAATAAAAGTATCAGAGAACTCATATTTGTCAATATTATTTGTAAATTAAGCAGAATAAAAAATAAAGCAGTTACTTCTATATCCTCTTACTGCTATACAAGGTATTATGTTTTGTACTTAATAGACATGAATAAGAGTTTTGCACAATGTAGACACCTTGAAGGAAGCAAATTCAAATTCTTTTCATTTTATTGGCCTGTTGCACCCTGACTCCTTTTGCCCAAGGAAAAAGTGGTTGACAAATTAGCAATCTGAACATCAGAAATGAAGGATTCCGCATTGGAGTTCACTTAGAAAAAAATTTATTCTCCTACCTAGATTATTGCAACATGATTTTGGTCAATATAATTATATAAAATGACAGCTGTCATGGCAATAGCTCTGTACTGTAAAACGTGTTTCTGTTTTGAAGACACAATTATTTGAGGCTTATTACTAGTAGAAAGGAAGATCTTTGCTAGTTTTTTTCTCTTTATAGAATATAATAATCATGTATAATTTCTGAAACTGTGTGAACTGGGATTTACCAAGGAGCCAATTGTTTCAGTATAGTATTATACATAAATACTCTTATTTGTTTGATTCCTTTTTTAATATCTGTAGAAGTTTCAGGGCAATAAAAAAAGAAGAAGAAAATCACTAAACAGAAAAAAATTATGATTCTGTGACCATGTATTTTATCTTGGCCCTTTCCCTGAGAGCTGTCTATATGAAGAGTAACTCCACTTAAAGAATATTGAAACTTTGAATATTGAATTTCCACCCCATTTTATAGATTTCAAATGGAGAGATAAACTGAAACATCACAGGACTAAAATGACACTGTTTAGATAAACATATCCTGTCAGAATTGTCCTAGTTCAGCATCAGAGACCTCAGCAATAGTGAAACCAAGATTTTGACAAATATTTCTAATAAGCAACATGATGTTTTAACAGCTTTTAAGAAAATGCCATTTTACATGATTTGCATCATAATCCTTCCATTATGCTGCAAATATTCATAGAGTGAAGGGCAAAAGCTTAGAAAAATATAATTACTGAAATCACTTGATATTTGCATAAAAAGTGCTTTTTGATCATTCAAATCATATAACAAAGAAAACCAGTTTAGTATTATGTGCTAGCCCAGCAAAAGTGAGACCCTGAGATCAAACCTCAGTATCTCTCAAAAGAAAGCATAAGGAAATGTGGGTGGAGAGCATTTTCCCAATTTTCGTTTTTTCTCTTCAAAGAAAGGTGATCAAAGTAGCAATTACATGTTTAGCCCAACAGCCAAGATTATAAGGAGAATCTGGTATCTCCATGGATGCTAGGCTAGATAGATGAAAACCCAAGAGTAAATATTCTGTCAAATTATGCTTCATATCCACCATACAATGTTTGCCTTGAAATTATTTTCTACCAAAAATGTTTATTCTATTCAGTGTAATTTTTCACTAATTGAAAGATAACATCATGAAGTAAAAATCTTATTTAGTAGAGCATTTATCATCTACAATTATTTCAGACTATTTCCATAAATTTGATGTTGGAATATTGATATAAGATATGACCAGATATTCATACACAATGGAATTCTATGCTGCTGTCAGAAAGAACGACATTGCCCCATTCGTAAGGAAATGGAAAAACTTAGAAAAAAATCATATAAAGTGAAGAAAGACAGACTCAAAGGAACATAGGCTCAATGGTTTCCCTCATTTGTCATAATCAGTAGAAACCTTGGGATCTTCTAGTAGAGATTTACAATAGAACAAAACCTAGATACATAAGGCCATTTAGTATGATGCTAAATGAAAGGACCTTCAGGATTTAGAAACAAAAGCCATATAATGAGTGATTGTTGTCTTTAATGTACTGTGTTATCTCTCATCACTTTTGCTGTTCCTTGGTTATCTCATATTGTTACAGTATTTTACCTTGTTATCTGATATATTGTATATATGTTTGATTGGTTATATGAAATTGGATGGGGAAGGGGGGAAAACAACATGAGCGGTGGGGGGGGGGGCAGGGAAATGGGGACCATGACATGAGAAAGGATATCAATGTATGTGACTAATGCACCTTCTTTCTGGTGAATATAATGTAACCCTTCTATTAATTACAATAAAAATACATGAAAATAAGATGTAACCAGAACTTTCATACATCTTGATTTGAGATTCCCATGTATGTTAAATGACTTACTTCTGTCAGTAATAATTGTTCTGGCCTCTTGATTGCTTGTTTTGTTTTTCAAATTCTGAGCAGCAGTAATGAGTTCTTCCAACTGGGGGCGCCTCTGGTCCAAATCCTGTAGAGTTGTCTGAAAAAACAAATACTATTCAATTTTGTAGTTTTTCTTTTTTAGCAATACAAGGTAAAGTGCACTTTTCAAACCAACCAAAACACTTTTAGAAATAACAGGAAGATTTTACCAGATATAAATCTCCACTATGAACGGCTTTACAGAAAATAATTGAACAAGAAATATGTCTCATTCTTAGACATCAAAAATTATTTCAAGTAGAAATCTTGATTATTGATTTACTTCACTACTGAAGGTTTTAGATGGAACCATTCCAGAGTGCCTGCATGCTGTTCTGAGCTCCTTTTGCTCAAGAGTGGTAGTACTCTACCATGTGAGCCCCAGGTTCAGGACTTTCCAACATGGGCTGGCTTTGAACCTTGAGTCTCAGACCTTAGCCTCCTGAGTGTCTAGGATTACAGGTATGTGCCACTGGCACCTGGATTGCAAATCCACATTTTAAATATACTTTCCATTTATCTTTTATGATTAAGCATGTTTGGGGAATGCCAATCTAGGCATTAGTGCTTAATGCCTCCACATGGTTTACATAATTTTTCTTATTTTTATTCTCAAATAATAATACTACTAATAATAACACTAATAAACAAGGTATATGTTCTATCTCATTTTAAGTAAGATGCTCTTTTACTAGCACATATGGCTGATGAACGTGAAAACCTGAAATATGGTGGAGAGTAATAATGAAACTGATTTTCTAGGTCCCCTTGGTTCCTGGTGGTTTTCTTTTTTTAAATTTTATTTATTTATTTATTTATTTTTGTCGGGATAATGTATAGAGAGGTTACAGTTACATTTGTCAGGTAGTAGGTGTGTTACTTCTCACACATTGATACCCCTTCTCTTGTTTTAGTCCCCATTTCCATCCCACCACCCCCTCTCAATCATCTTGTTTTCCCCCTTCCCTTTCCAATTTCAAAATAAACGTATATACAATATAGCAGGTAATAGTCAGATACAGTAACAATATGAGATAAACCAAAGGACAAAAAAAGGAGAAGAGAAATAACATAGTAAATTAAGAACAGCAATCACACAAGATAAATGTCTTGTTTTCTTATAATTTGTTTTTGTTTTGCAAACAAAAACAGTGGAGAATCAGTGGAGAGAGAGGCTTTGTAATATAAGTTCAATTGTTCTTGGTAATACAGAAATAATGAGAAACACATGCCCAAGCACTGTACATTTGTTTAGAATACCTCTTTCTCTTTCTCTCTCTCTTTCTCTATCTGTATTGAAAAAAATAGAGGGACTAACATTTAACAAATTTTCCACATTTGTAAGCTGTGATTGCTCAGAAGAAAAATCCAATTTTCAGGTTTCTAACTTTTATGGTTTCTTTACACAAAAGGGTGTTTGAAATATGGAACAAATTGCCAAAGACAGCTTTTGAAGTAAGTAGCATAAGTAAGTTGGAGAGTACTAAAGAAATCTTAAAGTAGGAGTCACATAATAGCACACAGATTTTTATGAAATAAGGTATTTTTCAGAGTTAGTATGTTAAACTTTGGTCATTTGTGACACACCAAAGTGAAAAGTTGCTTTGGGAAATACTGAAAAATATTTGAATATGTCTGCTAGATATGCTCTTAAATAAACAGATTTACATAGAAACCTTAGAAAAAGCAAAATTTCAACCTAAATTTTATGAAGAATTTTAAATACATAGACCTAGAAAACTACATAAATTCATCCATATATTTTCTGACTTGTAGACATTAATCCATATTTTTTCAGATGCTACATATGATTCTCAAGGCTGTAAAAATAGTCCTTAACAAATTTGGAATGGAGCTAAATTTAAACACAAATCTGTATCTTTTCATAACTGAAATTTTTATATAGCAAACATTATTTTATTTGGATATTTAAAATTTTATGTTGGGTTATTTAATAATGGTTCACCCGGAAACATCCAAACTTTACTTTTAGATATAATCATTCTGTTTGATATACTTTTTCTCTTCTTTTGAAATTTCAAACTTCATTTCAAATGTATGTTGTAAAAGTAACTCAACTTTATGCCTTCCTGGACTCTAAATTAAACCTGACCACAATGAACAGCTTTTACTGCTGAAATTAGCAAGCATGTCAATTTAGACTTAAAACAAGCCATTTTCCCCTCTAATGAACAAAATAGTTCTCAGGGTATTGTGAAACCTGTTCTTTAGTTGGGTGATTTTCTAATACTGCTGACAGATACATGCTTGGTAAGCAACACCTGAGAAGATTATTAATGACATCCTTTGAAGCAAACTCCTTAAACATCTAAGAAGTTTTAAAGTTTCAAAATGCAACACTACTATGCATTTTTGTCAGTCATGAGACTTGAACTCTGCACCTGGGCACTCTCCCAAGCTCTTCAGCTCAAGGCTACCACCCTACCCCTTAAGCCACAGCCCAATTTCCCCTTTTCTACTGATTAATTAGGAATAAGAGTCTCACTTTCTTTAGTGCCTGGACTGGCTTTGAATCATGATTTTCATATCTCAGCCTCCTGAGTAGCTAGGATTGTAGGTGTGAGCCACCGCGCCCAGCCACTACTATGCATTTCTAAGGTACTTCTAAAAATTGCAACTTTTTATCCCATTTATTGGCCAAGATTTATAAATATTCCTTCTAAAACAAGTTGTATAGTACAGTATTTTGCTACAAAATTATTAGATGCTAATATACTCCTACATTAATAGTTTCTTTGGAGAGAAGAATAGAATTTTATCATTTCCATGCCTCTCCAGAAATAAAAGTTTTGAAGATGGCACGCATTTCAGTATTTTTCTTTGTATTGAGATTTAAAAACAGTAACTGAAGGACCTTCTTGCTAAGGAACTGAACACAAGCACATGTAAAACTGTTTCCATTTTTATTTGGCTTCCATTTTATTTGATATTATAATTTGATTTGACATCTTAGCTTTACACTTGTAGAACTTCTTAAGTACAATGACCTTTCTTATGTAGAGAAAAGTCAGAGAACTTCTTACATGTATTTTTTTAAACTCTCAATTCTTTCTTTTTGGCCAAGTCTGCTACAAATAACACATGGTACTCTCAAGCCCATAACTCCAAATTCATTTTTCATCCTTCCAGTGATTCTGATCTGGGGTTCAACTTTCCTCTTCCTAATTTTATTCAAACTAAACAAGTAGAAAACTAAATTCTTACTTATTTCTCTGATATGAATCCAGATATTTATTACCCAAACAATGTATGGGCAAACTACAGCTGTTGCATGCTTAACAGTTTCTAAGCATGATAGCTGATTTTTTCTCTGCAGATTCTATTATTCTGCAGGAAGCAAAACACAGGAAAAGGAAGGAATCCACACTACGTCTAAGGAGTCCTAAGCCAGCTAGTGAGTTTTATTAAAAAAAAAAAAAACAGCTTACCCCTTGGAGATGAGAATTCATCATGGATTCCACTAGCTGAGCAAAGATGGAGGGAAAAAAGAATCTTCAAATACAAAGTAAATCAAAAGTCTTTAATCCCACTAAATCCCCCTAGGGTTGAGGGAAGTGGATATATATAGCAATCCCATGAAGAAGGGAGTTAAACAGTGAAACCCCATATAAGTAGGTCATTTTAGGTTCTTAGAAAAATGTATGACTTATTACATTCATTAAAATTGAATTATATCTAATATATACTCAAAGAGAAAACTTTTGTTCAGTTAAATAGTTATTATTTGCATGTCTAAGAAAATACTTTAGCCAACTTTGCTGTATCTATTATATTTTTCCTATAAAAACAACTATCTTCAAACAAAAGTGAGTGCTACTTGGTGTGATTTTTCAGGAAATTTAAATAACACTGTAAAATGTTCTTTAATTTTAAACATACCATTGAAGATTGACAAGTAAAATAGTTTATAAAATCTTGCTATGTATGGAAGATAATAAGCATTTAAATCTGGTAGGAACTAAATTGTAGCCTTTCTAGAAACTGACAGGGTTTTATACCTGTGAGGATGCTAATCATGTGTTTACCTTTCGATTGCCTCACCTTCACTCTGACTTCTCATCTTGCATTCAACTGCTTTTTCAAGTAAACTGGCTAAATATATAGTTATCTTTATTATCCCTCACTTCTTTATCTCCCACTTATATTTTAAATCACCTTATTTTCCTCCTCGGCATATCTTTTATACTTCTACAAGTATTCTAGCACCATCACTGCTAATGTTATAAATGCCTTCTCAATTAGTTAAGGAAATAACAATTCAGTTTTATATGATTTCAAATATGCAGAAGATTTGCAAGAATGTTCAAAGAACTCCCTTGTATACTCTTCTTGGGTATAGTAGCTACTAACTCTTTTGCTACATAATTTTCCCATGAATTAATCATTCCCATTTATCTTCAGATATTACACTATATACTTCTTAAGAACAATGCCATTCTCTTATAGAGCCTCAGCTCAATTTCAAACTCAGGAAATTTAACATACCTTTAGTACAACAATCTCATTCACTCTCTTTAGCCTAAGAATGACAGTTACCACATTAGTGGCCTTTATAGCTACATTTTCATTTCCTGGTCGGGGCTCAGTCCTTGCTTTTAGTTGTCATATCTCTTTTGAATAATTTAATCTGAAAGAATTATTTGCTTTCTTTGATCATCGTATTATTCATAGTTTGGAAGAACAAAAACTGGGTATTTTGTTCTCTAATTTGAGTTTTGGACTATTTTTAGTGTTCCTCAAAAAGGAAATTAAGTACAGACAGATTTTATATAAGCAGTTACAATAAACTAAGGTATTATAGAAGGGAGAAGAATAGGGAGCTATGAAGCATATGGCCGAGATATCTAACTAGTTGCGGAGGCTATTTCGGGAGGGTTCTGGCAGAGAAATCTAGATCAAATGGTTTTCAACTCTTTTCTATCGAAAGTGTACAAAGAAGTTGGAAAGATCCACTGCTGGTACACATCGTGATGACCACCCAGGACTTTGCCTACTGGAACCTGACTAACGACCCCAGATGCTTCATGGTAAAATCTATCACTACATTGCAATAAGCCAAGTTACCCACAAATTTCTCATCAATGTCTGAATGTGGTGGGAATAACAGAGAGTTTATTAGGAAACAAGGGCTCCTTTGGTTGACTCAGGACCTTACATTGTCACACATTTTTGCCTAGTTGAAAAATAACCAAAGCAAAACGGAGTGAATGTGTAGCTGAACTGGTAGTGCATCTGCATGGAAAGAGTAAGGTCCTGAATTCAAATCCTAGTATTGCTACAATGAAAAGACTAGTTCGTATAATTAAATTTTAAAACGTCATTTAAAAAAATGAGCACACCTGGGTATTCTCAGGTAAGATTTTGAAAGGAATAGCACTATAACTAAATCCTAGAAAGTTTGGTGAGGCAATGAAGAAGTATTGTAACCTTATTAAAAAATAAATGAGGTAAAGTTTGAAAAATAAATGAAATTTAAAATCTGCTTGTTGGTGTCAAAGGATTATTGCAAAATAATGGGAGATAAATGTAGGTACAGTAGAAGTAGTTTATTGCTAGTTTTCAAAGTATTTCTAATTGGCACATAACTGTTATATAGTTGACTTTTTTGACAATCAGATCAAATGCTAATATCGCCTCACAAGGACAGCTACAAAGAAGTGAATACTGGAAAAATCAAAGCTATTGGAACATGATTTTAGTAATCTTCTGCCTTTGTACAAACTATTCTTTCTGGATGGGATCCTTAATCTTTTTGCAAGTCCTGCGGCATGAACTCAGGGCCTGCGTACTGTCCCTGGGCTTTCTCAAGGCTAGAGCTCTACCACTTGAACCACAGCACTGCTTCCGATTTTTAGTATGTATGTTGTACTGAGGAATTTACCTGGGACTTTGTCCATGCTAGGCAAACACTCTACCAATAGGCCAAACTCCCGGCCCCAAGGATACTTATATTTATTATTTGTCAATTCCTAGAAATATAATGGATATGTGTAATCAAAAGTGTTGATTGAACAAATGACTAGACACATTAACAGAAGTAGTGATGCAAAAACAAATAATTATAATTAGGTGTGGAAGTTATTATAACAAAAGTCCTTGTTTAATTCAGTGTTTAGAGTATTCTAAAATTACTGTATTTGGGTAACTGAAATTGAAAGATATGACAGCTATTCATGAAGTTATTCAAGCTCAAAAATACAATATGGTAGTCTGTGAAACTCATTTCTGTTCCTCTCTAATCATGGTTTTGGTATTTCCTAACCTACTGAAGGGGTTAAATCATATTACAGGCTTCTTTCCAAACTGATGCTCACCTTGTAGTATTTTTTTTAATGCCAAACAAATCTACTGTGAGTGTGTAATTAAAAATAAGCTTTTGGAAGAAAGACTAAGATGGTCCTTTTCAAATTATGTCATAAGAAAGTGAAGATATTAGTTTGTCATTGCATAAAATCCTTTACCATGCAAAAATGAAAATCCCCCATTACACAAGCTCATAACCAGTATCATTTAAATTGGGTCTAAATATACTTATCATACAACTTCAAAAAATCAAGAAGATGGAAGAATTTTAGGCTACAATATATTGATCATGATTTCAAGTGCATTTCTAAACTAACACAAAGGAGCCTGATAATTTTAGCTATGCTATTAGTTACTCTATATTGTTCATAATTCTTGAAACTCATTGTTTTGCAAATTTAGCATACTTACAAAGAAAAATTGGGAACATTTTTAACACTAGTTTTTGCTATGTGCATCATATTTATGAGCTGTTGATATTATGACCCAATAACATAAATCACATATTTTCCCCACACAAACGTGAAAGGGGAAAATGAAAGTATTTAATAATATACACATTTTGGTATTATTCTTGCTTTTTGTCTCCAGTGTTTATTTCTTATTCTATCTTGAATAGCTATTTTTTTAAATGTCCGTGTCTTCAACTTATCAAGACAAATTTTCTTACCTATTTAGAGCAACCTATAATTCAAATTCAGCCATAAGTGAACCCAATTAATATAAAATAGAGAATAAATTATAAGTTATGAGTAGTAAAGTGTAATGATCTAAGAGCATTATTTATGATATTTTGCCTGACACAGAACACTCCTCATTTTTGTACATTAAAATAATGCACAACTTCTACAAAAATCACAAATAAATGAGGCTAGAGTTCAGATTAATCATTGGTCAGTCATATGGATAAGAAATAGGTATTGAAAGAATTCTATACACAATACACTATAGTGAAAATATGCTTTATAATTGAAATTGGATGACACAAAAGAGCATCTCAAGTGAAATCAATGAACTTCCAATATAGTTGGGAAGATAACTTACCGATCTACTCAATGACTCAATAACAGAACATGAGAAATATAAATAACAGTCTATTGACCACAGATTTTATACTAATTGTTGGCTGAAGAATAGTATTTTAATTTGATCTTGTTCTGTGAAACCTCCATAGGAAAAGCAGGGGGTTGGAGCTGTAACTTAAAGGATAAATTGGGTTGATAATAATAACCTAATAATAAGAAAGAAGGAAATCTACACAAGGAGTGAACTGCCCGTAAAGTGTTTAGACCAGAATGGGCCAGCGTTATTGGGAAAGAAAGGAAAAGGCAGCTAGCTTAGTAGTGAACAGATTTTAGATGATTGGGATCAAGTTGTGCAGGGAGATGAGCTAGAATGCAAAGGTTTCTGAATAACAGTGAGCCAAGTAAAGACATAATGTTGAAGGAAAGGGGAACAATTGGAGGACTAAGAACAGACATATCACAAAAATAACAGTAGCATTTCAGAAAGAGTAACTTCATACCACAGCATCCAACTTCTTTCCCAAAGGAGACCTGGAAAACTGAATTTCAGCAACCCAAGAAAAAGTATTTATTCACTTTGATTAAACCTTCAGTTGTGAAACCTTGCGAAATATTTCCGATTTAGTGCCATTAATTCTTTCATTTAAGGATACAAGAATTTTATTTCATAAGAGTATAAATAAGTGCAAATCCATTGCTTGTCAAAAAAAAAACTTTCTGAGAACTAGTAAACAAGTTTGATGAATTCCTTTGTAATAAATAATATATTAAAATGTATGGGTGTCAAGAGAACCTGTAGTTTCAGGGTAGAGGAAAGTAAACACTCAGAATATTTCATTTAAATTCTGAAATTCATACTCTAAAGGAAAAACAAACTTTCAGAGTGTGACAGGAACATGAGATTTCTTTTTAAAAATAACTCCCAAGATAATTGTCAGTGGTGATAAGAATTATCAATATAATGCTATAATGTCTCATTTTGTGAATGTAAATTCTCAGTGCCCTTTTATATCTATCATTATAATAGTCCTATGATTTTTTTCTATAGGAGATGAAGATTCAGATATTAATCTCTCCCCTTTTTAGGAAAGTCATACAGAAAAGGTTGTACTAATCCCTTTCAAAATCAAAAGGCAAAGTAGACAAAAGGTTATGTTAAAAATGTATTTGGCCTTTTCATGTTTTTCAAACATTTTAGAGATGTCACTTATTTGGATACTGAGACAAAGACCTTGGCTATTCCCTGACAACTGCTACCAGCACTGAACTGAGACAGAGAAATTCTGTGACACTATCTATATATAGCAAGTGAAGTAAATAAATGAGGGATTATCTCAAGGCTATTACATTTAGGTAAACTGTTAATAGAATAATTCAAGCCCTCTAATCTGCTTTTCCTATCTTCAAATGGTAGATGTTAAGATCTGAATTATCAAAACAATTGGTGTAGCTTTTCAATTCATTTTGCAAATATGGGGATAAAATCATGTACAAGATATTTAATCTATGAGGTCTCAATTTTCTGTTCCAAACTCTGGGTGCTACAACCATGTGTTTATGCTAGAAGGTGATAGTTTATTACTTTTAAAATCTCTTTTAATTATATAAATGTAAAATAAGAATGTCTGTGCATATATGTATAAGCCTGTGTGCTCTACTCTCCTATTGCAGAGTCACTATCCCAAAAGTAGAAATGAGATATGAACAAACATATACTTTACATCATAATAGTATATTATGATATTATGTATGCCACTTAGATATTATAAGACAAAACTAACAATTGGGTATGACTCCTCAAGATAAACAACGTCCTTTGTACATTTCCTCAATAGTTGCTTCAGAGATCAACAATAATCTATTTTTTCTCAGAAATGATATGACTGGAAAAGATAAAAGTTTGTCTTTGATTGGATACTATGTACTTAAGACTTGGTTTAGCTTAAATCATTTGTGAGGATCATTTTTGGTAGTTAAGGGGAGTTGCTATTATAGAGTGTTAATACACTTTCAGTGAAGTGTTGCTGGGGGTAGAAGGTGTTAGACATTGATCAAGAGCTTAAGAGATGAGCTATTTATTTTTGCTGTTGTAAGAGGAAAGTCTCTATAATAAAACAGTGATTCTGCTTCTCTGTTGAAAGATATCATTTTATGACAAAAAAAGCTCTCTTCAGTAAACAAAGAACAGACTGTTATTGTCAGAGGTAAAAATTACAATAAAGGATATTTCCCTGTAGGAGCACAAAAGACTTTAGCCTAGTTGGAACTTACAGTGTGACAGCTTCTAAAAGACGGGACATACTCTATTGGGAGAATATCCTATATAAATGGAATTCCCTAAACCCTACTAGTCCCGATCCTATAAAAATGGTTCTACATTAGCACACTGTGTTAGTAAATTATACACTTGCACTGCAGCATGAATAGAGCCCAATTGGGAGAATTGCCTTATCGGCATCGTTCCAAGACAACACATGGCTCAAATGAAAAGTGATTTTGAGGAATATGGAAATTTTATGTACTATTTGATAGGAAAACCTGGGCAGCTTCTAAACTGTGAGCTTCTAGATTTGCTCCAAGAGCAAATATAATCAGTTCTTTAATGGTTTTTGTAATACTGCATACCTAATCAAGCTATTTACATTACAGGAATGTATTAAGTTTAATTTGCTGTTTTATTGGAAAGGGTGGTCATTATTAACGCTAATTGCAATAATTTTTAAGTAATTTAACGATAAGCAGTAATCCTTGCAGAAATGTTGTGGTAGCAACTCTTTATTCGCTTTTCTGTTTTATGGATAAGAGGTGAGTAAAATTGCCTACTCTCTATTGCTTGGTACCCATTAAAGGCATGAAGTTCGGCAGAGCAAAAAATGATCACAGTCAATCAATGAATCAATCACTCATTACTATGGGTTCTAGTATTTAGTACCTCTCTGATGTGCCTCTCTAACGATCTGCCTTACATTTAAGGGAAATTTTCTCTATGATAGTAGCCAGAATAGGTGTTAATGAGATGAATGCTTCAATGCAAAGTACAAAATGAAGTAGATGGGATGTGAAAATCTAATTCCATGCTTCTAGTTCACAAAAGGAAGTCATTATTCACTAATAGCCACAAAAGAAACCCACAGTCTATATGTTACTGAATAATATTAAATATTTACATAGAAGGAACCATAAAATGGTAGATTGTAAGTAAAGACAAGGATTCTAAGAGATGAAACTAATTGTGCAGTATATGCTTAATAAATATCCATTTTGTAATCTTGTGTGTATGTGACATGTGTGTCCTGGTGTTGGAGATCAAATCTGTGGTCTTGAGTATGCTAGCAAGTATTCCAACACTGAGTGACATCCCTATTCTCCATCTTGTAATCTTTAACAGTATCTTCCCTGAGTCCCTACCTACGTCACTAGAAATATCACCTAAATTTTATTTCCATTTCTCAAGAAAAGTTCAGAGACTCTTCATTGCCTTACAACTCCAGTACAATGAGCATATCAAGTATAAAAGTAACTACCTATTGTGCTTTTCCTATGTGCCAAGTATTTTAATCTATTTATTTTCAGTGACCATGTGAGGTATGTACTCTTATCCTATCTTATATGACAAGAAAATAAGGTATACAGGGGTTACAAAACTTTCCACAGGTCAAGAATGTAAACGTGGTGAAGATGGAAAGAACTAGTCAAGATCCTCAAGTCTTAGTAACTTCTTGCCTTATATCTGTGAGCAATTTCTTAAACAGTAACAGTGTCTCAAAACTGGGATTAGATGTGTTCCTTTTGAAGGAGCAAAAGTGGGATTCACTTCTTTTTCTTTTGTGGTTTCTAGAGTTTGTTGTCATTTCTTGGATCATGGTCCTTCAAAGCATCTTCAAATTTCTGTTTCAGACTTATAACATTACTTTTCTTTCTTATAAGGAACTTTGTGATTATAGTAGAAACATTGAGATGATCCATAATTACCCTGACCTAAATCTCAGGAAGCATAATTTAATGTCATCTGCAAGGTTCTTCTATACCATGTAAGTAACATGTTCACACGTCTTAGAGGTTAAGATGGATATGGACATCTTTAGGGCAGGGCACATTATTCAACCTACCAAGCAAGATGTTATGTTTCTGCAATTACTTACATTTAAATTGTTTGTTGAAATGAACTGCAAAATGTAAAAATGAGAGTTACAGTCCCACAGGAGGAAAAATGTAAAGAAATCCAAGTTTAACAAAAGATTATCAGATATACAAGTAGTAATTGAGATGCAAACGGACGCAAACACGTAAATATAATATTCACTAGAAATATCACCTAAACTTTCACTAAATATTCACCTAAATATTCACTAGAAATGTCTCCTAAATTTTAACAAAAGTGTTAAATAAAGGGCTGGGAATGTAGCTCATTGAAGAGAACTAATCTATCATGTGCAAAGTCCCAGTTTCCACCTTTAGCATTATGACAAATTTTATAGGAAAAACGTATTTTTTAGAAAAGCATTACATAATTTGGAAGAGAATGAAGTGTGACTCTTAGGAACTCAAGGTGTGGCTCTCTCGTGAAAAACAGCCATTAAAAGGGAAGCCTAGAATAAAGATTTTTGGGGGGAATGACAGGATACAGGAAAGGAGGGGTCAGAGCATTGTGGGGATACAGAAAAACAACCTTCCCTTTAGCTGAGCCTTCTCATTCAACTTTGTGCTTCTCATCTGTCTTCCATCTCTCTTTTCATTTTTAAATTTACCTGTTTTTTTTTATTACTTCTTTGCTTTGTGTTAACCATTGAAAATTGCAAAAGGTTGTTTTTGCTTCCTTTTTTATTGTTACCATGGAGAGGGCAATTTTTCTCCTCAAGGAAAGGGGATGGTGCAGAGGAGAGTGAAGATCCTAGTATGTAAATTGAGAGTTAGCCTCTGTGTCTTTTTAACAATATCTAATTAAATCTTTTCACTTCCATATACAAAACAACAGGAACCTAGTGGGTGGCAAATTTAGCCCAAGGATATGAGTGAATCAGTAGATTCTGCAATAATGTTGTGGGCGGGGTGTTAGGTGGGCATCCTCACTCAATCTTGGAGCAGGGGACTAATAAACAACGATAGCTGAGAGATCATTACGATGCAGTTGTTCGAATATATAATGTTCTCTCATTTTCCCATAAATGACTTCTAGAATGGAGGCAGATATTTCCTCAAAACTGAAGTAATGTACATAGTAGGTACATTACTTCTCACACATTGATACCCCTTCTCATATTTTGCCCCCATTTCCCTCCTCCATCCCCTCCCAATCATTTTGAAAAACCTATGAAACATTTCTTAATGGCAAGTTTAAGAAAATGAATTGCCATAAAGACTGAGCAAAAGACAGACCACCAATTCTCCTCTGTTTTATATACCCTTCTCTATACCAGTTGAAAACAAAGAACAATCAACAATCGAAAAATGGCTGACATTTAAATATTAGGGAGATTTTAAGTAAGTCTATAATTTGACATTTCACACTTGGAAAATATATTGATGATACAAAGATTTGCCCTATGAGAAAAGTGTGATATACATGAACACCAGTGTCTTAGGCTTGTAAACCTAGTGATTCAGGAGGCTGAGATCTGAGGATCATATTTTGAAGCCAGCCTGGGCAGGAAAGTTCATGAGACTCTTAAGTTAAGCACTCAAAGAGCCAGAAATGAAGCTGTGGCTCAAATAATAGAGCACTAGACTTGAGCAAGAAAGCTCAAGCACCTAGGCCCTGAGTGTTCAAGCCCTGACTGGCACAATGATAGGCTTGATATCAAAGAGTAGTAGAGAGGGTAAAGATAATGAAAATATATTACATTAATGTATGGCAATATCACAATGAAACTCCTTTGTATTCATGTATGCCAATAACAAGGAGAGCAACATGGAGACAGAGAGAGAGAAAGAGAGAGAGAGAGAGAGAGAGAGAGAGAGAGAGAGAGAGAGAGAGAGAGAGAGAGAGAGAGAGAGAGAGAGAGAGAGAGAGTCCTGAAACTGACATGCACCAGAATTTGAGAAGCATGGGAGAGGGTTAACAGAAAGAGGCCCAGGAAATGGCACTAAAATACAGAGTAAAGAAATATTTTAGTTCTTCTTCCAGCATGATAGGGTTAGTATGACTTAAAATAATTTATGATACATTTCAAAGTACCTAGAAAAATATAAAATTGCTAGTACATAAAATGATTTGTTATATATAGAGATTGATATGTATGGTATATATACACTATATACCATATATTTAAAATCATTCAATGTGTTTACTTGTAAACTATTGGAACATTATAGCTACCATAAATGAGGGAAAACATGCAACCTATGTTTTGGATCTGACTTACTTTGCTTAATTTTTTCTGTCTATCCATTTCCTTAGGAACATTATTACTATATCATTGTTTCTGATGGATGAGTAGAATTCCATTGAGTATTTATACCACATTTTCTTCATCTGTTGGTCCACTGAGGGGCATCTGGATTACTTTCATATCTTGACCATGGTAAACAATGCTTCAATGTAGTGTGGCACGGTTTGCATTCTATTGAATACAGGGACATGATAAAGTACACATTGAGTCTGAGGGAGGATATGCATAGGAGTGGATCTCAAGAGAGGCTCAATAACTATGTGTATATGATCACATAAAATATTTTATTAAATGTACTCTAAGAAAAGGAAACAGGAGACATTTTAAGTTGCCATTGTTTTTTGTTGTTGTTATTGTTTTATTTGCTTTTTATCTTGATGTTTCTTTGTCTTTGGGAGGGTAAGGAAGACACGGAAAAGTGGAACAAAGGGTAAACTAATACAACAGTGGTTCTCACTGGACACTGTGGAAAATGAAATGTACATCCTATGGGTGGTGATGGAAGAAATGGTAAAAAGAATTGAACTTAGTGCCTTACACATGTAACTGTAAACCCTCTGTACATCACTACTACAATTACGATTAATTCAGTCTTTACAACATTAAAAATTGATGGGTAGAAAGAAATGGTATTATTTTTTATTATACATTGTATACAATGTAGTGAATTATTATAATATACCTTAGAAGATGTAAGATATTAACATCCATCTTAATTTGCATAACTTAATCACAAATACATTTATGCTTTCTGATCATTCTAAAAAATGAAAATCTGAAATTTGAAATTATTCATTTTTTTTTTTGCCAGTCCTGGGCTTGGGCTCAGGGCCGCAGCACAACTTCTGGCTTTTTGCTATGTATGTGTTACCGAGGAATCAAACCCAAGTCTTTGTGCATGCTAGGCAAGCACTCTACCACTAGGCCAAAATCCCGGCCCCGAAATTATTCAATTTCTAACATCATCATATATCTAAAAGAAGACACTACATGAACCCTATACGTAAGCATTGTGCATAAAGGCTTGTATCTTAAGTATAGTCAAAGGAAAATAATTGTAAATTTATAGAAACATATCTTTAAAATTCTGATACTGATGATAGCAAAAATGAAGTAGAAGCAGTCCCTTAATGTACATTTCTCATCCTCTTTTTCCCTTTTTTATTACCCCCTCTTGGTCTTAAAATCACAGTGAAATTCTTTGTTATTGTAATTAATAAAAGGATTACATTATATTCACCAGATAGAAGGTACATTTCTTAACAATCATTGCTATTCCTTCTCGTTTCTTTTTTCTTTCTCTCACTTCCCCTTCCCTCTCCTTCTCCCTCTCCCTTTTCCTGTCCCTCTGTCCCTCCTCTCTCCCTCACTCTCTCCCTATTCTCTCCCTTTCCCTCCTCTCCCCCCTCTCTCTCTCCCTCTCCCTCTCTCTCCCTCTCTCTTCTTCTCTCCCTCTCTCTCTTCCCCCCTCCATGCTGTGGAGCTTGAATTTAGGACATGGACTCTATCTCTGAGTTTTTTCACTCAAACTAGTGCTCTAACTCTTTGAACCACAGCATCACTTCCAGTTTTTTTGGTAGTTAATTGTACATGAGAGTCTCACAGACTTTCCTGGCCTGGGTACATTCAAACTGTGATCCTCAGACCTCAGCCTCCTGAGTAGTTAGGATTACAAATGTGAGCCACCAGCACCTGACTCATGGAATATTTTTCTATAACACAATGCAAACCTATTAGGTATAGAAATTGGTATAGAGAACAAAAGACATGTCATGGTTGTACCATACCACTCACTTTGCAGTGAAAATGTTATCTTGTTTCATTTGAATTAACCCTTCAAAGTAAAATTTTTACTGAATAGATGTTTATCTTTTAAAAGAGCATTGTAATTGGAAATAGTTCTAACAAATAGTATAGGGTTATTACAGAGTTGGGAGAGAATTTGAATAGCAAATTGAGTTTCCCTTCCAGACCTCTGTCTCATATACATAGCATAAGCCAGCTCGAACTCAAGTCTCCTTGCAGTCTTATTTGAATGCAGAGAAAATCCATGATAAGCTTGTCTGTTTACTATACAAAATTCTCTTTGTGAATAGTAAAATGGAAAAAATATAGATACACAATCAGATGGAAAAGATACTGGTAGAAATAGGCTAAGAAAGAGAAGGCAAACTTTTTGATTTATAGGACACTGTAGTTGCCTAATTTATTTTTGTTCACATTTTCTTTTTGCCATTTTATAGCATACCAAATTTTTTAAGAAAAGAATCATACCCAAATTATAAACTACTAAATAAACAGATAAAATCTAGGGTGATTTGCATGAAAAGAAAACAATAAGCCATTTGAACAGCACAAACTGAGGGTTTCATTAAGCAAAGTTGTATGGAAAGCTACATATCTTTTCAGTCTCTTGGTTATTGCAGAATCTGTGAATCTCATGCTCCATTACTCCCACACAAAACCAGGGAGATGTTCTCATATAATAGCATTTTATTCATGACTGAATTGATATCACATGGTTGCTTCTTTGTAATATATACAAATAATTTTTGATTTAGGGGCTTTGTGTTTGTTTTGTTTTGTTTTTGTATCACTGAAAATAATCAAATTTCTATGTAGTTAGGACATAAACAAAAATGAAAAGTATATCACATATTTATTAATTTTTTCACAATATGTTATGATGTCTGTAGTTTCCTTTAACATACTTTAGCACAGACATAGTGTGATATGCCAATGTATGAGCAGCTGTTTGTAAAAATAAGGAATTCACATGGGAACTGGAGTCAGAATTTAATCAGAAAGGTTAGACTCTTGATATAGATCTTACAAGCATTCTTAACTACTTTTATTACAGTCAACATTGGAGGCTATGCTAATGAGCAAAATTAATGTTAGGGGCCGGGAGTTTGGCCTAGTGGTTAAAGTGCTTGCCTAGCATGCATGAAGACCTGGGTTCGATTCCTCGGTACCACATACATAGAAAAAAGCCGGAAGTGGTGCTGAGGCTCAAGTGGTAGAGCTCTAGCCTTGAGAAAGTCCAAGGACAGTGCTCAGGCCCTGAGCTCAAGCCCAGGACTGGCAAAAAAAAATTAATGTTAAAAGAGGTTTAGATTTATTAGATTAGTACTACTTAAGTATATTGTGAGCTAAAATATTTGAGAGACATGTCCTCATCCTTACAGGATCAGGAATGAAAACCTAGCAAGCTATAATGTCTGTGTATTTTGGAATGGTGTAAAAGATTTAGTGTATAAGACAGTCCATCTATACACACTGAATCCAAAGATTCTGGTTAATTAATGCCTTCTCTAATGTTAAGAAAATATTGCCCTAGATTCTAAAATATTCTATGAGTGAGTCATCACAGAGTATGACAACAACAACTGATAGTAATGATATGGGGAATAATTTATACCTATCTAACTTAGATTTTGCTCTGCATTTTCTCTACCAAGAAGTAATATAATAATCTACTTGCATAGCAGAATAAGCATGTTATACTGAGTACAAATTTTTAAATTTTAAAATAAGCTATACTGTAAGAGTTATAGCCAATATAAAAAATGTTAATAGCTTATAATCTTCACCTCTTTCTGCTCAATAATACATTCAAGCTTTTTCTTGGTATATAATTTTAATTTTCTTTTTTGATTCCCATATGACTATATTTTTCTAATTATCTTTAAAGATTATGCTCTGTCTTTATATACTATTTCTATCACATGAATAATTTCACAATTTTGTCTTGTTTTTCATCTTGAGATATCTAATCGTAAAACTGTAATTATATTTTCATAGTTCAAATCATAAAGTGTACTGGTAATTTAGTTAGGATATCCAAAAGCTTGCATTTATGTAATTGTTCTATGTGATATGTGCTTATACACGTTTAGCTTTATGTTGTATATGATTGTATTATGTGTGATTGTGTTTATGGTGAGAAAGACAGGACACTCACACAGATCATTCCAGAGTAAAAGAATGCAAGAAGTTAGAAGTGAGCTTTTCAAACCACAGATTCAGATATGAAGCTATGGTGAATCTGTTTCTTGCTATTCTCTGGTGACTTATCAGGACTGCAAAAAGTCTTCCTGATGTTTTTTTGCAGGCTGAAGATTGAAAGTAGAAACTTCTGTATGCTAAGCATGTGCTAAACCTCTGATCTATACTCCCAGCTCTCTCTCTCTTTGACATTTTTATCTTAACTCTTTGACAAGTTCTTAGTTGCCTTTCTGCTCAAGATTCACATTGCCTATTATTGCTTATCAAGGTATCTGTGAAAATAGATACCTAGAGAAGCAATATGAAATCTGAAACTGAGTTCTAACATCATGGTCAAAAAGTTTCACATTTTAAATTTTTAGAGTTTTTCAGTCAATAATTTTTATATGTTTTAAAAATATGAAAAATTGAAATATTTTTGTTCTGAAAAGTATTTTGGATAAGTGTTACTCAATCCAAAGAAACTACTTTTAATCCCCCCACATGTCCTAAACTTAATTCCAAATACAGAATAATGTTATTTTTAACATAATAATAAATTTATCCTATGCATATAATACCCATATGAATGTGTGATGGGTGTATGTGTATGTGTGTGTATGTGGTTGGCTCCAAATACATCTGGATTAGAAATTGTAATTTAGTAATTATCAATTATATTGCTCTGGAAAAGTGACCATATCCTCACTAATCTTTCATTTTATAAAAAAAGGATAATAGCACTCAGTTTGCAATCTTTTTGATAGGATCACAAATATTAAATACAATGTGCATAAAACATTTCCTGAAGCCGGCATGGTGGCTCACGCTTGTAATCCTAGCTATTCAGGAGCCTGGATCTAAGGATCAAGGTTCAAAGCCATCCCAGGCACAAAAGGACCTGTGACTCATATCTCCAATTAACCTTTAGAAAATGGGAAGTGGGGCTTGGCTCAAGAAGAGGGTGGTAGCCTTGAGCTGAAGAGCTCAGAGACAGTACCCAGGCAGAGTTCAAGCCCCATGACCCACAAAAAAAATTACCTACAAGGACTTATCATATAAAAGCATCAATAATTTCATGGAAACATATTATTTGGACTAACATTTATTACCTAAAATTTGTTGAAAGCAATTTGGCCAAATCTAAGCACTGTATATTTAAATAGTAGTAGCTGGTATACATTTTTTGTGTTTTTAAATCTTTCTTATCATTATAAACCTATTTTTACTCATCATTGTCTCCACCATTCAATATCTTTAATGGAAAAACTCAGATAAACCTGAGTTCAATAATGGGATTTTTCTCCTGATGAACACTTAAAAATTTCTTTTGCTATTATTATCATATATCAGAAAACAACATATGGCCAGACACAGGCACCTCATGCTTGTAATACTAGCTATACAGGAGGCTGAGATCTGAAATTGATGATTTAAAGCAAGTTCCGCAGGAAAGTCTGTGAGATATCCAAAACTCTGGATATAGAAAGATAACACAAGTGGCAGAGTATCATCTTTGAACTAAAAATCACATAAGAATATAAGGCCCTGAGGGGAAACCCCATGCCATCATCAAAAACAAACAAAAAGAAACCATATTATATATATTTAGTACAAACTTAAACAAAAATATCAGTCTGCAAATTAGCATAAAAAACAATCATAATCTCATGAGTACACATATACTTGGTCCCCATTTCCCTCCCCTCAACACCAACCCCTCATCTTGTTTTCCCCCGTTCCCTATCCAATTTCAGATACCAAATACAAATATATCTGATATATCAGGTAACAAAGTGAGATAGTGTAACAATATGAGATAACAAAGGGACAGCAAAAGTGATGAGAGATAAAATAGTACCTTAAGAACAACAATCATTCATTATATGGATTATGTTTACATCATATTTTAAATGACAAGTTTAACAAAAAATTGTTCAAGGGGGGAATCTCTAATTACAATCTCTGGGACTTAGTATTTAGAACTTAATCAAAATTAGGCTAAGGGTTTGTATGTCATAGAAACATATCAATTTATGAAATAAAACATTATGTCTATAGAGTCATAGGTTTTTATGTCTATATAGTTATGTTTATATTTCCATTACCATGTCCAGAGCTTTGGGTATGCAGTTATTGAGTCCTCGCTCTTGTACTCTTTGGATTTAACAGCCGCATATTAAGGATACCATGCGCTTTTTGTTCCTCAGGTCTTGACTTGTCTCACTCAACATGATTTGCTCTAGATTCATCCACTTCCCTGCGAATGCCATTCTTTTATCTTGTCTGTTGGCTATGTAGAATTCCACTGTGTATACATACCACATTTTCTGTATCCATTCATCTGCAGTAGGGCATCTGGATTGTTTCCATTGCCTGGCTATTGTGAATAGTACAGAGATGAACATAGCTGAGCGGTGTCTTTATAATATCCTGGGTCAGGGTGTTCAGGATAGATGCCCAGAAGTGGTATGGCGGGATCATAGGGAAGGTCTATTTTCAGTTCTTTAAGGAACCTCCACAGTGCTTTCCAGAGTGGCTGAACTAGTCTACATTCCCACCAGCAGTGTAGTAGGGTTCCTTTTTCTCCACAACCCCGCCAGCAACTGTCATTGTCTGAGTTCAAAATCTTGGCCATTCTTGTTGGGGTAAGGTGGTATGTTAGGGTTGTTTTTAATTGCATTTCCTTTACGACCATAGATGATGAACATTTTCTCATATGTTTTTCTGCAATTTTAATCTCTTCATCTGATAGGTCTTTCTTTAGTTCCCTTGCCCATTTAGTGAATGGTTTGTTGGGTTTTTGGGGGGATTAGTTTCTTGTGTTCCCTGTAGATACTAGATATTAAGCATTTGTTACATGTATTGTTGGTGAATATCTTTTCCCAGTTGGTTGGCTGTCTCTCTACTTTTGCAACTATGTTTTTATCTGTACATAAACTTTTGATTTTTAGGTAGTCCCATTTATTGAGTCTCTCTCCAATCTGTTGTGACCCTGGGATTCTGTTCAGGAATCTTTTGCCTGTGCCTATGAGTTCCAGTGTCTCTCCTACTTTATCATGTAGCAGTTTCATGATTTCCAGTCTAATGTTGAGGTCTTTGATCCACTTTGATTTAAAGCTTGTGCATGGTGAAAGGCTAGGGTCAATTTTTAGTTTTCTGCATGTGGCTGCCCAGTTTTGCCAGCACCAATAATTGAATAGACTGTGTTTGTTCCTCTGTATATCTTTGGCTCCTTTGTCAAATACAAGTTGCCTATAGGTATGTGGTTCTATTTCTGGGTCTTCTATTCTGTTCCACTGGTCTTCTGGTCTGTTTTTGTGCCAGTACCAAGCAGTTTTTGTTATTATGGCTCTATAGTAGAGTTTGAAGTCTGGTATTGTACTACCACCAGCATTGCTCTTTTTGCCTAGAATTGTTTTGGCTATTCTAGGTCTTTTCTTGATCCATATGAATCTTTGGATTATATCTTCAATTTCTGTAAAGAATGTCTTTTGGATTTTGATGGGGATTGAATTGAATTTGTATATCAATTTTGGCGGTATAGCCATTTTCACAATGTTGTTTCTCCCTAGCCATGAGCATGGGATGTCTTTCCATTTCCTAGTGTCCTCTTTAATTTCTCTCATTAGGCTTTTATAGTTTTCATTGAATAATTCCTTTACACCTTTGGTTAAGTATATTCCTAAGTATTTTGTTCTTTTAGGGGCTATTGCGAATGGGATCATTTTCTTGATTTGGCCTTCTGTTTGTGTATTGTTGGTGTACAAGAAGGCTATTGACTTCTGAAGGTTAATTTTGTATCCTGCCACTTTGTTAAAGTTGTTTATTATTTCTAGAAGTTTTGGAGTGGAGTTTGTTGGGTCACTCAAGTAGAGGATCATGTCATCTGTGAATAGGGATAGTTCAATTTCTTCTTTCCCTGTGTGGATCCCTTTGATGTCCTTTTCTTGCCTTATTGCTCTGGCTAAGGGTTCCAGCACAATATTGAAGAGAGGTGGAGAGAGTGATTTTAAGGTGAATGGTTCCAGTCTTTCACCATTTAGTATAATACTCGCTGTAGGTTTTTCATATATGGCTTTCACTATTTTGAGGAATGTACCTCTTATTCCTATTTTTTCTAGTGCTTTCAACATGAATGGATGTTGTATTTTGTCAAATGCCTTCTCCGCGTCCAGAGAAATTATCATATGATTCTTATCCTTAACTATATTGATATGATGTATTACATTGATTTGTGAATGTTAAACCAGCCTTGCATTTGTGGGATGAAGCCCACTTGATCATAGTGTATGATTTTTTTAATTTGTTTCTGGATTCTGTTGGCTAATACTTTATTGAGGAGTTTTGCGTCTGTGTTCATTAGAGAGATAGTCTGTAGTTTTCTTTTTTTGTTAGGTCTTTCCCTGGTTTGGGGATGAGAGTAATATTAGCTTCATAAAATGAGTTTGGCATTGCTCCTTCTGTTTCTACTTCTCAGAAGAGTTTCAAGAGTATAAGTGTTATTTCATCTTTAAACGTCTTGTAGAATTCCTCAGTGAATCCATCTAGACCTGGGCTTTTTTGGTTGGCATTTCCCTGATTGCTTCCACAATTTCATTGTAAGAAATTCGTCTGTTCAGTTTGTTTACCTCATCGTAGTTCAGTGTGGGTAGCCTATATTTATTTAAGAAAGCATCCATTTCTACTAGATTTTCTTGTTTCTTTGAATATAGGTCCTGGTTGTACCTATTTATTATGGACTGGATTTCTTGGGAATCAGCTGTGATTGTTCCCGTGGGGTCTCTAATCTTGTTTGAGTCTCCCCTTCCCTTTTTTTGATTAATCTTGCCAAGGGTCTCTCTATTTTATTGACTCTTTCAAAGAACCAACTTTTTGATTTATCGATTTTGTGTACAGTAGATCTTATTTCAATCTCTGAAATTTCTAATTTTATTTTTTTGTTTCTGTCCTTCTAGATGTTTTAGAATTATCTTTTTCTTGCTCCTCTAGGCATTTCAGGTTTTTTTAAGGTTATTTACGTGCTCTTCTTCTGTCTTTTTAATATGAGCTCCTAGTTCGATAAATTTGCCTCTTAGAACTGCCTTTGCTGTGTCCCATAAGTTCCTTTGTGATGTTTCTTGAATGTCATTACATTCAAGGAAGTTTTTAATTTCATTTTTGATCTGATCTGTTACCCAGGAGTTATTCAGAAGTGTGCTGTTCAGTTTCCATGTGATTGAATGTTTGACTTTGATTGCATTATTCAGAATTAGTCTGACTCCACTGTGGTCTGATAGGATGCATGGGATTGTATCAGACCTCTTGTATCCACTTAAGTTTTCTGTATGAACTATTATATGATCTATTTTGGAGTGTGTTCCATGTGCTTCTGAGAAAAATGTAAAAAGTTTCGCCGTTGATTGGAAGACACTGTGTATATTGGTTAAGCCCAGCTGGGCTATGGTGTCATTTAAGTCGATGGTGTCTTTGCTTAACTTTTGTTGAATTGATGTGTCATTTGTTGAGAGTGGTGTATTGAGGTGTCCCACAATGATTGTGTTTGAGTCTATCTTGTTCTGTAATTCTAAAAGTTTGTTTGACGAACTGGGGTGCTCCTGTGTGGAGGGAGTAGATGTTTATAACTGTAATATTATGGACATGGATTGTACCCTTTACTAATATGTAATGGCCGTCTCTACCTCTATGTACTGATTTTACTGAGAAGTTTATTTTGTCGGAGATTTGCTACTCCTGCTTTTTTTGCATGGTGCATTGGAGTGGAAAATTCGTATCCATCCTTTCACTTGGAATTTGTTTCTGTCTTTGGCAGTGAGGTGGGTCTCTTGGAGGCAACATATGGATGGGTGGTGTTTCTTAATTCAGTCTTCTGTTCTGTGTCTTTTGATTGGATTGTTCAGCGCGTTCACATCTAGGGAGATTATGGAGAAGTGGTCAGTGTCCATTGTCGTTATTTATTTTTACTTCTAGGTTTCTTTCTCTCTCTTTTTTCCCTTTTTGTCTTTAGTGAATTATAGATGTTTGCTTCTTGATGGGGCTTCTTGATGTTCTACAATTTGTTCTCAATTAATTAGTATTCTTTGTAACGCTGGTTTAGTGTGCACGTATTCATAAAGCTTCTCTTTGGAGTGAAGTATTCTTGTTTCTCCCTCAAATGTAAATGCTAGTTTTGCTGGATATATCAGTCTGGGTTGGCAGTTGTTGGTCTTCAGGACATCAATGATGTTTTTCCAAGCTTTTCTTGCCTGTAGGGTTTGTATGGAGAGCTCTGGGAATTTTCTTCCCATTATAATATAGCTCCTTCTTTGTTTTTGCAGCATTTAAGATCAATTCCTTGGTATTCAGGTGTAGTGTCTTTAGTATGATATGTCTAGATGAGTTCCTTCTAGGATCTTGCCTGTCCGGGGTCCTGAAACCTTCAATAATGTGAGTATTATTCCTTTTGAGGTTGGGGAAGTTCTCTGCTATGATTTTGGTGAATAAAGGTTGCATACCTTTGTCCTGAAATTCGGCCCCCTCCTCAATCCCTATTATACAAAGATTAGACTTCTTTGCTGCATCTGCCAGTTCCTGGAGCTCTCTCTGGTAGATTCTGACTGATTTTTCCAAGGTGGTGATTCTCTGTTCCAGCTCTTGTGTTTTATCTTTCGTTTCTGATGTTCTATTCTCCATCTCCATCAATCTGCTTCTTAATGCCTCCATTTTTGCTTGAAGTGTGGACACTGAGCTGATCATGTCTGCTCTGAGGGTATTAATCTTTTCATCCATTTCTCTTTTGAATTCGAGGAGCTCTTTGGAAATTTCCTGCTTATGTTTCTGCAATTGTTTTTCGAGTTCTGTTTTAATCTCTTTAGTCATGCTCACAATCATCTCCTGGAATAGGGTAATGTTTCATGTCTCTTCAGGTGTCATTTCTTGGGATGGTGACATCTCTCTCGTCCCTTCGCTCTTGTTACCTTTTGGGCTTTGCGTGGGACTTTGATTATTTATGTATGTCGTAATTCTTCTTTGCGCTCTCTTCGGCATCGAGAACTGTTGTTGTAGTTTGCTCTGTGGTCTGTAGGTAGCGGTCTTTACTTGGATTGGGACCGGTGGTTCTGGGAATATGTGAATACCTGTGGTTCTCGGCGAAATTGATTCCTTTGCTGACTAGGTCAGAGTTTGCAGTTTTTTCAGGTGTTCTGGCCTGTTCCCAGAGGTTGTGTGCTGCTGCACGACTAGCTCTCATCCCAACCAGTGGCCTCACAGTGGGCCGTGGGATGGATCTGTGAGCTTCAGTCTCAGCATGCTGGGCAGATGGATGGTTTTCCTGTGCTGCTTCTAGGGGTGGGTCCAGGCCAAGAGTCTGGGGTTTGGGAGTTTCCAAGGGCACTCAGCAGGACCAGCAGCTGTCTGCTCTGTTCCCAGGGGCGGAGCCCAGCTGAAGACATGGGCTCCAAGAGTGGAGCCATGCCTTTCCGATTCTCAGAAGGCAAGTGTGGCTGCTGGTTGGCCCTTCAGTTCCCTGCTGCTTTGTCAGAGAGTCTGTGACTGTGGGGGGCCCCTTGGTGCTGTCTTGCTCAGGATTCCCAGCTGGAGGATGCCTGGCTCAAGATTTGAGTGGGGGCAGATGCTGGCTCCTATTTTCCCACACACCCCACCTGCTGTTGTAAGGCAGGGTCTCAGCGCCCCCCACTCTCCAGACCCAGTGGCCTGGGAGAGGAACCTGGTGGGCGCGTGGGAGGTGGGACACCTCTGCCTCCCCTGGTGGGGTGCTGGGTCTTGGTGTAGCCCGCCTGTCAGTCTCCAGTCAGAGGCCTGGGAGATGAACCTGATGGGCGGGTGGGAGCTCGGACACCTCTGCCTCCCTTGGTGGGGTGCTGGGTCTTAGCATAGCCCACCTGTCAGACTCCAGTCAGAGGCCTGGGAGAGGAACCTGGTGGGTGGGTGGGGGTTGGGACACCTCCGCCTCTCTTGGTGGGGTGCTGGGTTTTAGCGCTGTCTGCCTGTCAGTCTCCAGTCAACGGCCTGGGGGAGTGGGCTGTTGAGGGAAGGGACAGGATTCTAAATTCCTTGCCCCCCTGCTCCTGCCAGTCTTTCTCGGGTGGGGTGGAGGGGTCTGAGTTAAGTTTTATTGCTTGGCACCAGCTCTGCTTTCCCGATGGGTTTGGGGACCTGCTGTGCTACTCACGCCTCTGCGTTTGTCTGTGGGTGCTCCATGGTATTGGAGAATCTTTCACTTCCCTCGGATCTCCACCGCTGCCTGTGGTCCACGTCTGGGTTCCGCTGCTTGCTGTTCTGGTTCCACGTCTAGATTCCGCTGCTTCTTTGACTTGCTGGCCCCATCCTATGCTGGTTTCTGTGGGTCGGGGCTTCCTGGCCCAGCGCCCTCAGCTGTGGCTTTTCCTGGCTCAGAGCTGCTGGCAAGGGGTGGGGGAGGGGTCCTCGCATTCCAAATTCTTTGAGAAAGTTGGATGTGAGCTTTATCTGGATTTCTTTTCCGGTTTGAGTCATTCTCCGTTGCTTCTTGAGTTTGTTGTTGTGGATTTATTAAGGTAATTGACTCGTGGGACTCCCTGGTTCTCTCTTTTTGTGAGAGAGAGCTAGGCAGCATCTCTATTGTCTCAGCGCCATCTTCCCTCCTGCCATTAGAGTTTCTTAAAATCATCTTATTTACCTTAGTCATAGAATAGATCATTATCTAAAAACCTTTTGGAACAGAGGTATTCTCTTTACCATACTCTAAGAATTTTCTTTACAATTCATATAATAATCTCTAAAATGTTAAAAGAACTTTAAAATTTATTTTCCAAACACCTTGGAAACAATTAGATAAACACATTTCTCTCTTTTCTCTCTTTAATTTAGTCTCACATAGTATGGGGCTTTGAAATGCCATACAACAATGTCCCTTTTCATTCAATCTCAGATTTGAAAGTGTGATTTAGTTATTTTTCAAAAATAGCCATCATAATTAATTCATTTTTCAAGTGCCTATCATTTCTCCCAAGGGTAATTGCTATGATTAGTAAGAGAAGCTTCATACAAGCCTATTTAATTATTTAAAATTATGATTTGTTTTTAAAGAATGACTTTGTTTATTTAATGTATGTAAAATGCTACAATTAGAGCAAAATGAAAATGTGAATAAAAAGTAGTGTACAGGTTAGTACATCCATCACAAGCAATTCTTAAAAATATACAACAAATTCTAGCATGGAGCTGATGTTTATTATTTACTACAATCTGAAAGTATGCTTAATTTTTGGTTTTTTCAGTCATGGGGCTTGAACTCAGGGACTGGGTGTTGTTGCTGAGCTGTTCAGGTGAAGGCTACTTCCTTGCCCCTTGACCCACAGCCCCACTTCCTGTTTTCTAGTCGTTAACTGGAGATAAGAGTCTCTTGGACTTTAGAGCTTGGGCTGGCTTTGAACCACGATCCTCAGACTTCGGCCTCTTGAAAAGCCAGGCCCTGCTGGCTCCAGCCCGTAATCCTAGCTACTCAGGAATCTGAGATCTGAGGATCGTGGTTCAAACCAGCCCATGCACAAATGTTAATGAAACTCTTGTTGCCAATTAATCACTAGAAAACTGGAAGTGGTGCTGTGTGGCTCACATCGTAGAGTGCTAGCCTTGAGCTGAATAGCTCTGGGAAAGTACCCAGGCCCAGAGTTCAAGACCCACATTAGACAGCCCCCCTCAAAAAAGATATGAAGGAATAATATTGGTTCATATACTGTGAACCATAAGCTCCTTCCAACTTGGAATACTGACTATGGTTGAATTGGTACTCCTCCCAAAATGAAGATTCTGGGAGATTCTCCCAGAACCCACCCTCTGGATCTCAGCTGCTTGAATAGCTAGGAATCAAAGTAGGAACCACTGTATTAATTGCAATTGAAGATAAGTCTTGTATTTTAAAGAAATCCTATGTTTACATGTTAAGTATGGATTTTTTATGTTATAATTTAATTTTGAAAATGGTAGGAAAGCGTCATATATTTCCTCTTTTTTGTGCCTGTCATTGGGTTTGAAATCAAGTCTGAGGATTTTTCTCTGTGAAAATGTTCTCCCCTTGAGATACAGTTCTGAGTCCAGCTGTTAGGTAGTTTCATTAAAGAATCTGAAGGATTTTCCTGCCAGACTGGCCATGAACCATGATCCTCAGATCTAAATCTTCGGAGCTGCTAGGATTATGGGCATAGGGGCATGAACCATTGGCATCCAGTATACATATTTCCTTTTAAAGAAATAAGTTTTTGGTCTGGGAGCATGGCCTAGTGGTAAAGTGCTTGCCAAGCATACACAAAGCCCTGGGTTTGAGTCCTAGGTACCACATAACCAGAACAAGCCAGAAATGGTGCTGTGGCTCAAGTTGTAGAGTTCTAGCCTTCAGAAAGCTCAAGGACAGTGCTCAGACTCTGAATTCAAGATACAGGACCGGCAAAAAAAAGTTTAAACTCAATAGAGATAAATGTGTATATCTGAGACTAGGTTTATATGTTGTAAATATGCGGGGAAAAAGTTAATTTAAAAGTTTGAAAGTGGGTATGAAACAGTCTAGTAGGAGGTCAAGAAATTTAAGACATTTCCTTTGTTTTGAAACCAAGGCTTTGTATGTTTTAGAAACAAGAGAAATATGGTAGAGTATTTTTCCTTGGTTACTATATACATACATACATATATACATATATATATATATATTTAAAGAGATTAAGACTGGTAGATCATCTGTAATTGCAATCTTTTTCCTTTATATGAGACAAATTATTTACTATCCTGTAAGAAAATAAATGACCAAGGTAGTGAATTTCAAGCTTTCAATTCTAGCATTTGAAAGGCTGAGTCAGGAAGACCATGAATTACAGGTCAACTTGTGCTACCTGAAAAGACCTTTTTTCCATATGTTTTGTATTGTAATTAATACAAGTGTTACATTATATTCACCAGACAGAAGGTAGAATACTTCACAAACTTTGATACCCTTCCTTATGTTTTGGTCCCCATTTCCCTCCCCCCACCCCTGCCCTTCATCTTGTTTTCCCCCTTCCCTATCCTATTTCAAATAGCCAAATATACATATATACAATATATCAGATAACAAGGTGAAATACTGTAACAATATAAAAATAACCTAGGGACAGCAAAAGAAATGAGAGCTAACATAGTACATTAAGAACAACAATCACTCATTATATGGTTTTTGTTCCTATATCCTGGAGTTCCTTTCATTTAGCGTTATACTATATGGCCTTATGTATCTAGGTTTTGTTCTATTGTAAATCTCTGGTAGGAGAGCCCAAGGTTTCTGATTATGACAAATGAGGGAAAGCATTGAGCCTATGTTCCTTTGAGTCTGTCTTCCTTCACTTAATATGATTTTTTTCCGTGTTTCCATTTCCTTACAAATGGGGCAATGTCGTTTTTTCTGACAAGCAGCATAGAATTCCATTGTGTATAAATACATTGAAAAAAATAAAAAAGAAGATAAAATAGGAAAGACTATTGAACCTGATAATTGTGCCACATGATAGATTATTTTGAAGAGCAATTAGTACTAGAATCAGAAATAGGAAGAGTACCTAATTACAGGTCTAGGGTACATCTGGCACATTTGACTAGCAGCACTATCCAGACTTTCTCCACTATACAAACCTACTGCTTACTTTTTTCCTCAACATAGTAGCCCACATTAATTTAAAAATTTATGAATGTGAGACTGTATTAATCTATAATGTATTTTTGAAACCAGCAAAATATGTGAAGCTTGAAAAGGATAAGATAAAAATAACTATAAATAGAATTTCTGGTTCCTCTTCTATATCCCCCTTAAATGTCTCTTACTGAACACTGAAAAGAAGAAACAAATTTTTCCATTTGAATCAGAATGCAAGAAGTTGCATGACTTTTGACTTTTAGCACTCTCAAAATTACTGAAATATATTGAAGCACTTTAATGTACTTGAATTTTGCCCTATATTTTGTGCTTCTCTTTAAAACTAGCTTATATATATTGATAATTGATACCTTAAATACAAATTACTACATTTAAATTAGTAATTCACTTTTATGAAGAAGTCAGATTTTCTAGAATGCTGTGTTAAACTCATTCTCAGATAATTTAGTGGAGGAAGAAGGCCTAGTTATTTGGAGGGGCATAAATGTTATCTGGATAACAAATTCACAAATTACTGACAGAGTGCTAAGAGGAAAGATTGCTGAAATACTAATTTGTTAAAAAACATATGCAGAGCAATGGAATGACTCAGAGACATGCATATCTGATTAAGATTAGTTAGCATTTTCTGAACTGTTTCTCAAGATGTTTTCCACAAAAGATTTCCATAGAGCAGTAACTGGAAAATGTTAAGCTAAACAATGCTATGATTCCTCTTACCCTTTGCAATGGCCTTGTTATGGAGATAAATCCAGTAGATCACTAAAATGCACAAAGGCTATGTAAATTTCTCACCATTCTGTCTTTTTCAGAAAGATGACTAACTACAACCTAATGCCTCTAGTGCTCTACAGCATAATTTGGGATGTGCTGAAATCTGATCACCTAGGAACTATGAAAGCTTTCCTTGCCAATATTTAAAAAACACCTTATTGAAACATGATAAACAGAAAGCCATATATAAATACACACAACTTGATGAATGCTCTGTAGAATCTTATGTAAAGTCTGTCATAAACCAATACATCACCTCCAAAATTTTCTTCTAGAGCAATTATTATTGCCCTGTGTGACAGGAATAGTAACAGATCATCTACCCATAAGCAACTTTTAAGCATGGAACTGAATACTGTATTGTAATGTATAAGTCCTATACTGCATAAGAGATACATAAGATTTATTCAGTTAAGCATAACTGAAGCTAAGCTGAAAATTGACATTCACTATTTTCCATCTTTTTGCAGCATAATCTAAACTGAAGAAAGGCTACAGGGAACATTACTTCTGGGACAAATGGTGAAAGCGGAAAAGTCTAGAAGCTTTAGCTCTGGTTTAGTGCTGCAAAAAGGAACCCTGGGTTAAGGTTTCAGCAGTTTAGGAAGCCCATCTCAAGAGTGAAGGGATGTACTAAGAAGGTAACATAGGCAAGAAGGAGAAACTCTTCCTAGCAAATGTTTTATCTGGTGCTGGTAGCTTACTTCTGTGATACTACCAACTCTGGAGTTTGAGATCCAACACTGACAGGAAAGTTTGTGAGATACTTATTCCTAATCATCAAAAAGCTAGAAGTGGAGCTGTAGTTCAAGTGGTAGGGTGCTAGCTTTGAGAAAAAAAGAGCTCAGGGACAGTGCCCAGGCCCTGAGTTCAAGCACTAGGCTTGCTGCCCCTTTTTTAAATATTTAAAACAGTATACTAATAGTACTTCTTTTCCTGTTTATCTTTTCATCGCAGTGTATCATTTTCCATAACTTAGCAAATTTATTGGCCCTTAGTAACTTAGAATGTAAAAAACAATTGTTTAAAACCCTATGTATCAATGGAAATGAACCTATTCAAAATTTGTCTGATGATTCAAGCCATGATAATGGTAACTGCTTTCTGCTTTTTCCAAAATGAATATGTTCAAAAGCAAGAATGGAAATGAATAATAAAATTTTTACTCAATTTGATTTTCTTAATATCTGAAAAAAAATTCATGGAGATTTTAAGAAAATCTGTGGATCACTGCCAGTTGGCATCTTTCAGCATGATAGACTTGATTTCCAAGTATGGCAGCCAATTGTGGCTATTGAGAATTTGAATGATTTTAAAGTGTGACTGATTTAAAAAATTCTAAATTTAACAGTTGCATGTAGCTAGTGGCAACTGCACTGAATCACATAGATTCATCAATTATATACATAACATATGTGGGTTTTTATAAAGTCCTTTTTTTTCTGCTGGGTCTAGGGTTTGAACTCAGGGCCTGAGCACTGTCCTTTGAGTTTTATGCTCAATGCTATCACTCTACCATTTGAGCCACAGATACATTTCTGTTTTTTCACTAGTTTATTGAAAAAGAGTCTCACTGATTTTCCTTCCCAGTCTGGCTTCAATTTGCCATCCTCAGAGCTTCCAATAAACATACTTCTGTGTCATCTATGTGATGAAAAATCTAAGATAGAAAAATAATGATGTCATAATTACATTGAATGACTTAAGTCCACAAAACTAAAAAATGCATTACTTGTAAGTATCTTAGAAAGGAGAGGAAATTGCCCTTCCATATTAACTCTCCATATTAACTAAAATGAAAAGACAGATTTTTTTCAGAGCATCCAGATTTTAGGACTAGGTTATCAAGTTTTATATTCAAAATTATGAATATAGAAACACATTCAACTAAAATCCTCAGTGGTCTACTTGAAGGGTCAGGTTATATAATCAGACTTCTATGTGTGGCTGCCAGAGTTTTTGCATTTCTCATAAACTGGAATAGAAATAGCTGGAAAATACTTTCATACTCCCTATCTCCCCTTCTCCCTATGAAAAACCTAATCAAAATAGGCAGAGACAAATTTGCTATCTTGAGAACACTGGAAAAACTCTACAGGTTGAGGATGAGTGAGGATAGAGGAAGGAGATAGGGAATACAGTTTTGTAGCTTTTAGAACAACCCTGGGATAGATCATTCAGGATACTTTACTTTGATACAATAATAAATTACTGTCTGCATAAGTCACTGTAATGGAAATTTGTCACATTCAGTGGAGGGCAATCATTAAAATGTTAATTGGAAAAAATTTTCTTAATTTCTAAAAACAATTAGCATTTACTAAAAGTAGAGTTGTTTCTGTTGGCTATAGTATATTTAATTTACAGGAATCTTTTATTCACTGCTCCTCAATAACAGGTATAAAACATGTTATATTAGCAGTTAAAATGGATATTAATGTGACCCTATAACAAGTTGTTAAATAGTAAAGGTGCAAACAATATTTGTAAAGCATTTAATATATTGTTATCTGTTTTGGTAAATAGAATATTATGCCTTTTAAAAAAGAATAAACTCACTTTAGAACTGAAAATCTAAAAGAGTACATATTCAAATGGAAATAAACATTTGAAAAGAGAAATTCAAGACAAGAGGTAAAGCTCTAGAAGATGATATTCTTAACTGTAACACATTTTTTGCAAAGAGTTGTTGATTAAAATGATGAAAATGATGAATCAGATTAAAGTTATCAAAATGAACCTCACAGAGAAGTCAGGAATTGATCTCAAATACTTCAATGCTCTCATCAACTAACCAACTCCGTATTTCTAATCGATACAATCAACTTTAAAAAGCACAAATTCTACATTACTGCTTTGGTAACATCATCATAGGACTTGGTTGAAATTCACACCTTGAAGTGGTTACATAACTCATTGATGCTATAAATTATCAGTCTTATTTTTGATTTAGAAAACTCTTCTGAAAAATCTCATTATAGACAGCTTTTTGTCTCTATTCGTTATTTCCAACAACCACAAACTACCCTAGTAACTGCTTTGTTCTAGTTCGCGACATGTATCACATAACTTTAAATATCAAACTTCAATAAGCATAGTAAAATGGTAGCTTATGTTTGGTCACTTATCTCAAAGGGCACTTAGGTCAATCTGTGGAAGTCTTTCATAATTGATTTATACTGTGACATGATAAAAAACTTTACTTTGACGAAGTTAGTGTAGATTATTTCCCCCTTTGCCATAGGGAATATGTTCCAGTACACCTGGTAAAAGTCTGAAAGTGCAAACTCTAAAAGTTAATTGTTTTTCCATTTTAACTAATGTCACACACTGTGGCTGTAAATTTGCAGTTTTAGGGATAAGCAGTGCTAGCATAAACTCTTTTGTTCTTTACAATATCACAAAGCTTTTATCTTCCCATAGATCTTAGCAAGCTCAGAATGTCATTTTTTTACTCTCTTGTTAAGTCATGAACATTCATCTTTTCACCATCAAACTGCTTTTCTGAGTGATTGAACAAGTTTAGACTCCAACCAACAGTGTAGTGACATGCCCTTTTGGCCACATCCCCTCCAGCATCTGTTGTTATTAGATTTCTTTTTTTTGCATCTTGTTATTCTTTTTTCATATATTTTATTGTAATTATTAGAAGGATTACATTATATTCACCAGATAGAAGGTGGAACACTTCACAAACATTGATACCCTTTCTCATGTCTTGTTCCCCACTTCCCTCCCCCACCCCCCATCTTGTTTTCCCCTCCTTTCCTATCCTATTTCAAATAACCAAATAAACATATATACACTATATCGGATAACAAAGTGAAATACTGTAACAATATGATATAACCAAGGGACAGCAAAAGAGATGAGAGATAACATAGTACCTTAAGGACAACAATCATTCATTATATGGCTTTTGTGTCTATATCCTAGATGTCCTTTCAATTAGCGTCCTACTATATAGCCTTATGTATCAAGGTTTTGCTCTATTGCAAATCTCTGCTATGAGAGCCCAAAGTTTCTACTGATTATGACAAATGAGGGAAATCATAATGGCCATTCTAACTGGAGTGAAGTGGAATCTCAAAGTTGTTTTCATTTGTATTTCTTTCTCTTTTTTTGCCAGTCATGGGCTTCAGTCCAGGGCCTGAATACCATCCTTGGGTTTTTTTTTCAAGGCTAGATCTCTATCACTTGAACCACAGCACCAATTCTAGCTTTTCCTATGTATGTGGTACTGTGGAATCGAACCTGGGTCTTTGTGCATACTAGGCAAGCACTCTATCACTAGGCCAAACCCCCGGCCCTCATTTGCATTTCTTGTATAGCCAGAGGTGGTCCAGTCCTTCCATGCCCCTACACAAAGGGAGGAGCCCACTGTATCCATGATACTTGACTTTTTAACAGAAGACAGACATGCTGGAGCCCTCAAACATCACAATGGAGGAACCTAAGGTATCTCTTCAGGTTTCAGGCAAACGAGTTGTAGCCTTTCTTTTGGGTATAGGAGTGAGTTATTTAGGGTTACCAGAACATTCCAGCCCGTCTTTTCCCTCCCAGATCAAGGTGGTGAGTGTAGATGGTCTTAACTTGCTCTGCAATTACCCATGTATAATAGGAAACTTTCCCTTTTCACATTCCTTTGAAATCTTATCCTGCTGCCCCTTCTAGAGAGGGACTTATTCTCTAAATTTCAAGTCTCCCTTAGCCTCATCAAAGCCCTTTCCTTCTCCAATTTTTCCTGAGGATCATCTTTTTCAAGACCTTTAATTTGTCTGATTTAGATTTACATCCTAAGTCAACAGACCCTCATCATAGCCTGCTGACAATTCCCACTTCAGTTAAGCTCAATGGACAGCCACAGTGATTTATCAAGAGCAAAAACGATTTATGTGCCTGCCCCTTCTATACCAATGATGACCCCAAAGTACACCTGCTCTTCTTTTGTACCTGCCAAGCCCCCGACACATAAGACTTGTTTCAGATTTTGTCCAAAGACACTGCCAAGGAACTGTTAACACTGCCTTCTCCTGGACTGGGCAACATCTTCTTCTCCCCTCTAATATCAATGACCCTATCAGCAGGAGGTGGCCAGAAGGAGTCAGAACCCCTTTATAGCTATCAAAAGTCTGGAATGTTAGGTCCACCTGGGAGAATTGGCCCCTTTCTTAGTGTCTCGCTCACCATGCACCTTACAAGCCCCTGCCTAGCACCTGTAACCCAGGAAACTGGCATGCCTGGGAAGAGTGGGAGGTCACCCAGATTCTGAGATAATTTCCTCATCCTCTGAGGTAGTCTCTACTTCTGCCATTACCACACTCCCTCCCCTTATATAATCTCTCTCCTCCAGGTATAATCTCTCTTGCTCCACCCTAATCCATCTTGTGAAGGTGGGGGTATGTTCAATCCCTCTCACAATAAATCCCTTTCCCTTGAAAAACAATGAGAATTCTTTTTTCTTCTTTGTATTTGGATGATTTGAGAAAATAAACCCAGATTCATGTATAAATTAAATTAGTATGGAGAGGTGAAGGACCTCACTTTCAGTTTATTCAGCTTCCATAATTACAGGAAAAATATGTCAAGCAAATCAAATAATTGATATTCGTGATATAATAAAGAAGATATTCTTTCCTTGAATAAACTATAGGCAATTTGTAATTGTTCAATATGATGCTACTAGTTTGCATACAATATAAAATATAAAGTTAGGGAAATCTGAAAGCATATATGAATTACTAAAATTATTCAAAGTTATAAATTGAATAAAATGGATTTAACTGCTTTGAAGAACTCTGCTATTACTTTTAGTGAATTCATTAAAGAATCAAAGAATATAGTCACATGCTACTGCTTCCTTTACAGAGTCAATCTATGCACACTTTGGAAATTAATAATTAAATATCATAGTTTGTGAAATTTCAAAACATATGCACAAAGAAATTTCTCCTTCCAGATTTTTGAATAAAAATAAATAAGGTGCTTGGAAAGAGAAATATAGCTCAATTTTCTTCAACACAGGAGAAGCAAGTACATAATTAGAGGATGAAAATAATTCACAATTGTTCATCCACCCATTTCTTCAGTGCTGTACGTAGATGGGTATGATTAAAACAACCAGAGCACTTTTTCTTGTTGTGGCAATGAGAACCCTCAGCCTTTTGTAATTTCCTCTGATTTTGCCGGTCTAGGGCTCAAACTGTGTCCTTGAGTTCTGTCTCTGAGCAAGCAGGTTTTGTTGAAGGCTAGCACTCTACCACATCAGCCACAGTGTCACTTCCAGCTTATCATGTGAGTAATTGGAGAAAAAGAGTCTCATAGACTTTCCTGTCTAGACTGGCTTCCAACTGACACCCTCATAACTCAGCCTCCTGAGAAGCTAGGATGATAGGTATGAGCCATTGTTTCCTAGCCATGATTTCCTTTAAAAGGATCTGGTCTAAAGGTGATTATAACCTTCTTAATTTATACTCCCAAGAGCAGATAATACTGAGAGCCTTTCACCAAGAGAGGTTCAATTAAAAAAAAAAAAAGATGAATGAAAGCCAGTCTTTAAAACAAACTCTCTTTAAAGGCAGTCAATACATTTCTATACCATATGCTCAACACTGTAAATCAGGGCTGTTTCAAAGTATGCATTTGAAGAAAGGAAATAAAATATTTGAAATATGTTAATTGAGGATGATTAAACATCTACTTTTATATGTTAATTATAAATACATCATTTTTAAGATTAAGAAATCTCATAAAGATGTCCTTCAGTTGATGAGTGGATCATGAAGATGTGGTATTTTTACACAATTGAATTCTATGCTGCCATCAGAAAGAACTAACGACATTGCCCCATTTGTAAGGAAAGGGAAAGACTTAGAAAAAAAATCATATTAAGTGAAGTAAGCCAGACCCAAAGGGACATAGGCTCAATGTTTTCCCTCATTTGTAATAATTAATACAAACCTAGGAATCTTCCAGCCGAGGATCAAAATAGCTCAAACCCCAGATACATAAGGCCATAAAGGATGAGGCCAAATTAATGGACCTCCAAGACAGGGAAACCAGGCTTAATTATGAGTGACTGTTGTTTTTAATGTACTATGTTTTTTCTCTTCGCTCATGTTGCCCTTTGGTTAATCTCATATTGTTATAGTATCTTGTTGGGAGCCAGAGTGGAATCAAACTGTACCTTGACTTGCATCAGACGATGGCTTTATTGTCTTATTGCTTTCTGGCCCTATTCTATGTAAATGACCTGAGAATTACCATATGAATGTAACACCTGGAGGTTCCCTGGGTCAGGAGGAGGGAAGAAGGGGGAGTGGAAAATAAACGCGGCAGTCTCGGCAGTCTTTGCCTGGACTGCGGACATCCGGACCCGGTGTGTCTGTCTCTCTTCTTTTTCTTCCTAGTCCTTGTCCCCTATTTCAGGAACCCCAATCTGCGAACCCTGGTTTGCTGCCGGTTGGCCCCGGCAGTATCTGACTTTGGTACCTGGTATAATATATATATATATATATATATATATACATACATACATACATACATATATGTGTGTGTGTTTGTTTATTTGAAATAGGAGGGAGAAATGAGGGGAGGGAATAGGGGGAGGGAAAAGGGGAAAAAACATGAGAAGGGATATTAATGTGTGAGAAGTAATGTGTGAGAAGTAATGCACCTTCTATCTGATGAATATAACTATAACCCCTCTATACATTAAAATAAAAAATAAAAAATAAATCTCATAAAGAAAAGTGGATAAATGTATAAAAACACTTTTTCTAATATTGATGGTGTTAATTGTCTCATCTCATACTTAATGTTTTACTGCTATATACAAGGAAATCAAATTAAATTTAAGCTCTCACCCCATAGTCTCTTTCCAACCTTGCTCACTTTTTTATTTATTTTTGGGGGTTGGTCGTGGAGTTTGAACTCTGGGCTGGGGTGCTATCCCTGAGCTCTTCAGCTCAAGGCTACCCCCATACCCCTTGAGCAACAGTGCCAATTCCAAATTTTAGTGGTTAATTGGAGGTAAGAGTCTCATGGACATTTTAGTACCTGAGCTGGCTTTGAATCTCGTTAATTAGATCTCAGTCTCCTGAGGAGCTAGGATTACAGCATAAGCCACCACAGTCTGCTTTTTAACCTTACTTTCTAATGACACCTACCTGCCTGTGTTTCCATCTCATGGTGTTTCAAAGATGACCCATTGAAAGAAGGAATTAAAGGGAAAACAACTAACAGTAGCTATCATTCCCCTACATAAAGGGTAAGAAAGAGTTTATATTGTATGGCAACTTTACTCATAGACCTTAAGGATCCAGTTAGTTGGGATATTAAGCTCAAAAGTAGATTACTTTTTGAACAGTGCCACCTCGTCCCTAATTTTCTCCCATTTTTCCCTCCTGACTCGGTGCCCCACAAACTGGTATAGTTCATTGTCATCATAATATCTACTGAATTAGTTCACCTTTTGTCTCACCATTCATATACTTATTATCTAACGTACATGACTATAACCCTTTTGTACATCACATTTACACTAAATTTTTTGTAAAAAAAAATCAAAGCAATAAAATTTGTTTACATTATGATTTCAAAGTAAACTTTAAAAATAAAACTAAAAGGTAAGAATTGAGGTTTAAGGTATAGCAACTTGAGTTTCAAAATTTTAGAACCACTAATTATCTGAAGTGCTTGCCATAGACGTTAGGAAGAACCCAATTTTGGGGTCTTCTTTATAAATATTAAAAATCATTTCATATGCAGAAACTCTAAATTCAAGCAAGGAAGTAGGTAAATAGAATTTACACTTTAATAAAATGATAATCTTAATAAACTTTTAAAATTGGATTCTATGGTTACATCACTGAAATCACAACAGGCTTCATTGGCATTCATGTATATACTATAATTCAGTTTTGTTTGATATGATTACTGTCAGAAAATTGTACAGAGAATTGATCTGAAATGTAGTAAGATACATGTTTCTATTCATGACTTTGAAATAAATGGTTTAGTGTAGCTGTCTGTCTTTAAACAAAACTACTTGTATCTTTTCCCATGCAAAGGGTTATTATGAGAATTAGAAAAATGTGGGTTTGTAACCTTGTGACCCTTTCTAAGGGAAGTTTATTTTTGTAATCAGATAGTATAAAATACATTGACTATTTTTACATCCTTCAATGAAGAGAGATAAAGAAATAAATTTGTGTGAAAGTAAAATAGTGAGTCACAGGAAACCTGTTGGGAGCCGAGTGCATGGTCAGGCTGGCCCATGAATCTGCATCACTGAGTAAGATAACCACACAAAGAAATAAGCTGTTGAATGACACCATGTCTATGAACTTTGAGCTATATTTGTTGGTATTGTGAATCACTTTCTGCTGAGACTTGATTACCACTGGGTACAAATGTGTTATTGCTTTATCACTCTTTGCTGAGACCTATAGTGACAGTAAACATGTGGACCTCCCCCACCCTGCCCACCTTTGTGCTTATAGGCTCCTGCACCCTATATCAGCTGAATGTACTTCCTCAATAAATGAGCTCCTGCCTTGACGGGTCTCCCTGATGCATCTGATTGTTTTCTAGTGAGGGAGGGCTGGGTGTGGGCGGTCAGTTGGCCCTCTCCTTTCTCGGCTTGTCCTGTTGTTCGAGGCATGCTCTCTCTGTCCCTCGTGCAGGTCAAGAGGGACCAAAGACTAAAAACCCCAACAGTAACCTGTTTATTTTATGAAGATAATTGAAGTACAAAGTTTGCAAATTATCTTCAGCCAAATATATTCTGGTATTATTATTCTCTTTAGGATACAACACACAGCTTGTATATAGTCAACTTGGAGATAGTGTTTTTTAAAGTTTCACA
>NW_028327610.1:0-42979 GCF_031878675.1 Megascapheus bottae | reverse complement strand
TACTTCACACACCTCTATTCTATGACTTCACACACCTCCATTCTGTGACTTCACACACTCCGATTCTTGACTTCACACACATCCATTCTATGACTTCACACACCTCCATTGTGAGTTCACACAGCTCCATTCTACGACTTCACAAACCTCCATTCTGACTTCACACACCTCCATTCTGACTTCACAAACATCAATTCTGTGACTTCACACACTTCCTTTCTTTGACTTCACACACATCCATTCTATGACTTCACACACCTCCATTGTGAGTTCACACAGCTCCATTCTACGACTTCACACACCTCCATTCTGACTTCACACACCTCCATTCTGACTTCACAAATATCAATTCTGTGACTTCACACACCTCCATTCTTTGACTTCACACACCTCCATTGTGAGTTCACACACCTCCATTCTGACTTCACAAACATCAATTCTGTGACTTCACACACCTCCATTCTATGACTTCACACATCTCCTTTTTATGAGTTCGCACACCTCCATTTTGACTTCACACACCTCCATTCTATGACTTCACACACCTTCATTCTACTTCAGAAACATCCATTCTATGACTTCATACACATCCATTCTATGACTTCACAAACCTCCATTCAGTGACTTCACACACCTCCATTTTGTGTTCACACACCACCATTCTGTGACTTCACACACCTCCATTCTGTGACTTCACACACCTCCATTCTATGACTTCACACAACTCCATTCTATGACTTCCCATACCTCCATTCTGGGACTTCACACACCTTCACTCTGAGTTCACACACCTCCGTTCTGTGACGTAACACACCTTCATTCTGTGACTTCACACACCTTCATTCTATGACTTCACTCACCTCCATTCTATGACTTCACACACCTCCATTTTGAGTTCACACACCTACATTCTGTGACTTCACACACTTCCATTTGTGACTTTACACACCACCATTTTGACTTCCCACACCTCCATTCTGTGACTTCACACACCTCCATTCTGTGACTTCACACGCCTCCATTTTGACTTCACACACTTCCATTCTGTGACTTCACACACCTCCATTGTTTGACTTCACACACCTCCATTCATTGACTTCACACACCTCCATTCTTTGACTTCACACACCTCCATTCATGACTTCACACACCTCCACTGTATCAGTTCACACACATCCATTCTATGAGTTCACACACCACCATTTTGACTTCACACACCTCCATTCTATGACTGCACACACCTCCATTCTATGACTTCACACACCTCCATTCTGTGACTTCACACACCTCCATTCTGTGACTTCACACACCTCCATTTTGACTTCACACACTTTCATTCTTTGACTTCACACACCTCCATTCTGACTTCACACACATCAATTCTGTGACTTCACACACCTCCATTCTATGACTTCACACACCTCCATTCTATGACTTCACACACCTCCATTCTATGTCTTCACACACTTCCATTCTTTGACTTTACACACCTCCATTCTTTGACTTCACACACCTCCATTGTGAGTTCACACACCTCCATTCTATGACTTCACAAACCTCCATTCTGACTTCACACAGCTCCATTCTATGACTTCACACACCTCCATTCTGTGCCTTCACACACCTCCATTCTATGACTTAACACACCTTCATTCTTACTTCACAAACATCCATTCTATGACTTCACACACCTCCATTCTATGACTTCACACACCTCCATTTTATGACTTCACACACCTCCATTCTGTAACTTCACACACCTCAATTCTGTGTCTTCACATACCTACATCATGACTTCACACACATCTATTCTATGACTTCACACACCTCCATTCTATGACTTCACACACCTCCATTCTTTGACTTCACACACCTCCATTCTGAGTTCACACACCTCCATTCTGTGACTTCACACACCTCAATTCTGGCTTCACACACCTCCATTCTATGACTTCACACACTTCCATTCTATCACTTCGCACACCTCCATTCTTTGACTTCACACACCTCCAATGTGAGTTCACACACCTCCATTCTGTGACTTCACACACGTCCATTCTGTGACTTCACACACCTCCATTCTGTGACTTCACACACCTCCATTCTGTGACTTCACACACCTCCATTCTATGAATTCACACATCTCCATTCTGTGACTTCACACAAGTCCATTCTATGACTTCCCACTCCTCCATTCTGGACTTCACACACCTCCATTCTGAGTTCACACACCTCCGTTCTGTGACTTAACACACCTTCATTCTGTGACTTCACACACCTTCATTCTATGACTTCACACACCTCCATTCTATGACTTCACACACCTCCATTCTGACTTCACAAACAGCAATTCTGTGACTTCACACACTTCCATTCTTTGACTTCACACACCTCCATTCTGTGACTTCACACAACTCCATTCTATGACAACCCACACCTCCATTCTGGGACTTCACACACCTCTATTCTGAGTTCACACACCTCCTATTGTGACTTAACACATCATTCTGTGACTTCACACACCTCCATTGTTTGACTTCACACACCTCCATTCTTTGACTTCACACACCTCAATTCTTTGACTTCACACAACTCAATTCCATGACTTCACACACCTCCACTCTATCAGTTCACACACATCCATTCTATGAGTTCACACACCACCATTTTGACTTCACACACCTCCATTCTATGACTTCACACACCTACATTCTTACATCAGAAACATCCATTCTATGACTTCACACACTTCCATTCTATGAGTTCACAAACCTGCATTCTATGACTTCACACACCTCCATTCTATGACTTCACACACCTCTATTCTATGACTTCACACACCTCCATTCAATGACTTCACACACCTCCATTCTATGACTTCACACACCTCCATTCTGTGACTTCACACACCTCCATTCTATGAGTTCACACACCTCCATTCTGACTTCACACACCTCCATTCTGACTTCACACACCTCCATTGTGAGTTCACACACATCCATTTTGAGTTCACGAACATCAATTCTGTGACTTCACACACCTCCACTCTATGACTTCACACACCTCCATTCTATGACTTCACAAACCTCCATTCTGACTTCACACACCTCCATTCTGACTTCACACACCTCCATTCTGACTTCACACACCTCCATTGTGAGTTCACACACATCCATTGTGAGTTCACGAACATCAATTCTGTGACTTCACACACCTCCACTCTATGACTTCACACACCTCCATTCTATGACTTCACAAACCTCCATTCTGACTTCACACACCTCCATTCTGACTTCACAAACATCAATTCTGTGACTTCACAACACCTCCATTCTATGACTTCACACACCTCCATTCTATGACTTCACACACCTCCATTCTATGACTTCACACACTTACATTCTTTGACTTCACACACCTCCATTCTATGACTTCACACACCTCCATTGTGAGTTCACACAGCTCCATTCTACGACTTCACACACCTCCATTCTGACTTCACAACACCTCCATTCTGACTTCACAAATATCAATTCTTTGACTTCACACACCTCCATTCTTTGACTTCACACACCTCCATTGTGAGTTCACACACCTCCATTCTGACTTCACAAACATCAATTCTGTGACTTCACACACCTCCATTCTATGACTTCACACATCTCCTTTTTATGAGTTCGCACACCTCCATTTTGACTTCACACACCTCCATTCTATGACTTCACACACCTTCATTCTACTTCAGAAACATCCATTCTATGACTTCATACACATCCATTCTATGACTTCACAAACCTCCATTCTGTGACTTCACACACCTCCATTTTGTGTTCACACACCACCATTCTGTGACTTCACACACCTCCATTCTGTGACTTCACACACCTCCATTCTATGACTTCACACAACTCCATTCTATGACTTCCCATACCTCCATTCTGGGACTTCACACACCTTCACTCTGAGTTCACACACCTCCGTTCTGTGACTTAACACACCTTCATTCTGTGACTTCACACACCTTCATTCTATGACTTCACTCACCTCCATTCTATGACTTCACACACCTCCATTTTGAGTTCACACACCTACATTCTGTGACTTCACACACTTCCATTTGTGATTTTACACACCACCATTTTGACTTCCCACACCTCCATTCTGTGACTTCACACACCTCCATTCTGTGACTTCACACACCTCCATTTTGACTTCACACACTTCCATTCTGTGACTTCACACACCTCCATTGTTTGACTTCACACACCTCCATTCATTGACTTCACACACCTCCATTCTTTGACTTCACACACCTCCATTCCATGACTTCACACACCTCCACTGTATCAGTTCACACACATCCATTCTATGAGTTCACACACCACCAATTTTGACTTCACACACCTCCATTCTATGACTGCACACACCTCCATTCTATGACTTCACACACCTCCATTCTGTGACTTCACACACCTCCATTCTGTGACTTCACACACCTCCATTTTGACTTCACACACTTTCATTCTTTGACTTCACACACCTCCATTCTGACTTCACACACATCAATTCTGTAACTTCACACACCTCCATTCTATGACTTCACACACCTCCATTCTATGACTTCACACACCTCCATTCTATGTCTTCACACACTTCCATTCTTTGACTTTACACACCTCCATTCTTTGACTTCACACACCTCCATTGTGAGTTCACACACCTCCATTCTATGACTTCACAAACCTCCATTCTGACTTCACACAGCTCCATTCTATGACTTCACACACCTCCATTCTGTGCCTTCACACACCTCCATTCTATGACTTAACACACCTTCATTCTTACTTCACAAACATCCATTCTATGACTTCACACACCTCCATTCTATGACTTCACACACCTCCATTTTATGACTTCACACACCTCCATTCTGTAACTTCACACACCTCAATTCTGTGTCTTCACATACCTACATCATGACTTCACACACATCTATTCTATGACTTCACACACCTCCATTCTATGACTTCACACACCTCCATTCCTTGACTTCACACACCTCCATTCTGAGTTCACACACCTCCATTCTGTGACTTCACACACCTCAATTCTGGCTTCACACACCTCCATTCTATGACTTCACACACTTCCATTCTATCACTTCGCACACCTCCATTCTTTGACTTCACACACCTCCAATGTGAGTTCACACACCTCCATTCTGTGACTTCACACAAGTCCATTTTGTGACTTCACACACCTCCATTCTGTGACTTCACACACCTCCATTCTGTGACTTCACACACCTCCATTCTATGAATTCACACATCTCCATTCTGTGACTTCACACAAGTCCATTCTATGACTTCCCACTCCTCCATTCTGGGACTTCACACACCTCCATTCTGAGTTCACACACCTCCGTTCTGTGACTTAACACACCTTCATTCTGTGACTTCACACACCTTCATTCTATGACTTCACACACCTCCATTCTATGACTTCACACACCTCCATTCTGACTTCACAAACAGCAATTCTGTGACTTCACACACTTCCATTCTTTGACTTCACACACCTCCATTCTGTGACTTCACACATCTCCATTCTATGACTTCACACAACTCCATTCTATGACAACCCACACCTCCATTCTGGGACTTCACACACCTCTATTCTGAGTTCACACACCTCCTATTGTGACTTAACACACCTCCATTCTGTGACTTCACACACCTCCATTGTTTGACTTCACACACCTCCATTCTTTGACTTCACACACCTCAATTCTTTGACTTCACACAACTCAATTCCATGACTTCACACACCTCCACTCTATCAGTTCACACACATCCATTCTATGAGTTCACACACCACCATTTTGACTTCACACACCTCCATTCTATGACTTCACACACCTACATTCTTACATCAGAAACATCCATTCTATGACTTCACACACCTCCATTCTATGAGTTCACAAACCTGCATTCTATGACTTCACACACCTCCATTCTATGACTTCACACACCTCTATTCTATGACTTCACACACCTCCATTCAATGACTTCACACACCTCCATTCTATGACTTCACACACCTCCATTCTGTGACTTCACACACCTCCATTCTATGAGTTCACACACCTCCATTCTGACTTCACACACCTCCATTCTGACTTCACACACCTCCATTGTGAGTTCACACACATCCATTGTGAGTTCACGAACATCAATTCTGTGACTTCACACACCTCCACTCTATGACTTCACACACCTCCATTCTATGACTTCACAAACCTCCATTCTGACTTCACACACCTCCATTCTGACTTCACAAACATCAATTCTGTGACTTCACACACCTCCATTCTATGACTTCACACACCTCCAATCTATGACTTCACACACCTCCATTCTATGACTTCACACACTTCCATTCTTTGACTTCACACACATCCATTCTATGACTTCACACACCTCCATTGTGAGTTCACACAGCTCCATTCTACGACTTCACACACCTCCATTCTGACTTCACACACCTCCATTGTGAGTTCACACACATCCATTGTGAGTTCACAAACATCAATTCTGTGACTTCACACACCTCCACTCTATGACTTCACACACCTCCATTCTATGACTTCACAAACCTCCATTCTGACTTCACACACCTCCATTCTGACTTCACAAACATCAATTCTGTGACTTCACACACCTCCATTCTATGACTTCACACACCTCCAATCTATGACTTCACACACCTCCATTCTATGACTTCACACACTTCCATTCTTTGACTTCACACACAACCATTCTATGACTTCACACACCTCCATTGTGAGTTCACACAGCTCCATTCTACGACTTCACAAACCTCCATTCTGACTTCACACACCTCCATTCTGACTTCACAAACATCAATTCTGTGACTTCACACACTTCCTTTCTTTTGACTTCACACACATCCATTCTATGACTTCACACACCTCCATTGTGAGTTCACACAGCTCCATTCTACGACTTCACACACCTCCATTCTGACTTCACACACCTCCATTCTGACTTCACAAATATCAATTCTGTGACTTCACACACCTCCATTCTTTGACTTCACACACCTCCATTGTGAGTTCACACACCTCCATTCTGACTTCACAAACATCAATTCTGTGACTTCACACACCTCCATTCTATGACTTCACACATCTCCTTTTTATGAGTTCGCACACCTCCATTTTGACTTCACACACCTCCATTCTATGACTTCACACACCTTCATTCTACTTCAGAAACATCCATTCTATGACTTCATACACATCCATTCTATGACTTCACAAACCTCCATTCAGTGACTTCACACACCTCCATTTTGTGTTCACACACCACCATTCTGTGACTTCACACACCTCCATTCTGTGACTTCACACACCTCCATTCTATGACTTCACACAACTCCATTCTATGACTTCCCATACCTCCATTCTGGGACTTCACACACCTTCACTCTGAGTTCACACACCTCCGTTCTGTGACTTAACACACCTTCATTCTGTGACTTCACACACCTTCATTCTATGACTTCACTCACCTCCATTCTATGACTTCACACACCTCCATTTTGAGTTCACACACCTACATTCTGTGACTTCACACACACTTCCATTTGTGACTTTACACACCACCATTTTGACTTCCCACACCTCCATTCTGTGACTTCACACACCTCCATTCTGTGACTTCACTCACCTCCATTTGACTTCACACACTTCCATTCTGTGACTTCACACACCTCCATTGTTTGACTTCACACACTCCATTCATTGACTTCACACACCTCCATTCTTTGACTTCACACACCTCCATTCCATGACTTCACACACCTCCACTGTATCAGTTCACACACATCCATTCTATGAGTTCACACACCACCATTTTGACTTCACACACCTCCATTCTATGACTGCACACACCTCCATTCTATGACTTCACACACCTCCATTCTGTGACTTCACACACCTCCATTTCTGTGACTTCACACACCTCCATTTTGACTTCACACACTTTCATTCTTTGACTTCACACACCTCCATTCTGACTTCACACACATCAATTCTGTGACTTCACACACCATCCATTCTTGACTTCACACACCTCCATTCTATGACTTCACACACCTCCATTCTATGTCTTCACACACTTCCATTCTTTGACTTTACACACCTCCATTCTTTGACTTCACACACCTCCATTGTGAGTTCACACACCTCCATTCTATGACTTCACAAACCTCCATTCTGACTTCACACAGCTCCATTCTATGACTTCACACACCTCCATTCTGTGCCTTCACACACCTCCATTCTATGACTTAACACACCTTCATTCTTACTTCACAAACATCCATTCTATGACTTCACACACCTCCATTCTATGACTTCACACACCTCCATTTTATGACTTCACACACCTCCATTCTGTAACTTCACACACCTCAATTCTGTGTCTTCACATACCTACATCATGACTTCACACACATCTATTCTATGACTTCACACACCTCCATTCTATGACTTCACACACCTCCATTCTTTGACTTCACACACCTCCATTCTGAGTTCACACACCTCCATTCTGTGACTTCACACACCTCAATTCTGGCTTCACACACCTCCATTCTATGACTTCACACACTTCCATTCTATCACTTCGCACACCTCCATTCTTTGACTTCACACACCTCCAATGTGAGTTCACACACCTCCATTCTGTGACTTCACACACGTCCATTCTGTGACTTCACACACCTCCATTCTGTGACTTCACACACCTCCATTCTGTGACTTCACACACCTCCATTCTATGAATTCACACATCTCCATTCTGTGACTTCACACAAGTCCATTCTATGACTTCCCACTCCTCCATTCTGGGACTTCACACACCTCCATTCTGAGTTCACACACCTCCGTTCTGTGACTTAACACACCTTCATTCTGTGACTTCACACACCTTCATTCTATGACTTCACACACCTCCATTCTATGACTTCACACACCTCCATTCTGACTTCACAAACAGCAATTCTGTGACTTCACACACTTCCATTCTTTGACTTCACACACCTCCATTCTGTGACTTCACACAACTCCATTCTATGACAACCCACACCTCCATTCTGGGACTTCACACACCTCTATTCTGAGTTCACACACCTCCTATTGTGACTTAACACACCTCCATTCTGTGACTTCACACACCTCCATTGTTTGACTTCACACACCTCCATTCTTTGACTTCACACACCTCAATTCTTTGACTTCACACAACTCAATTCCATGACTTCACACACCTCCACTCTATCAGTTCACACACATCCATTCTATGAGTTCACACACCACCATTTTGACTTCACACACCTCCATTCTATGACTTCACACACCTACATTCTTACATCAGAAACATCCATTCTATGACTTCACACACTTCCATTCTATGAGTTCACAAACCTGCATTCTATGACTTCACACACCTCCATTCTATGACTTCACACACCTCTATTCTATGACTTCACACACCTCCATTCAATGACTTCACACACCTCCATTCTATGACTTCACACACCTCCATTCTGTGACTTCACACACCTCCATTCTATGAGTTCACACACCTCCATTCTGACTTCACACACCTCCATTCTGACTTCACACACCTCCATTGTGAGTTCACACACATCCATTTTGAGTTCACGAACATCAATTCTGTGACTTCACACACCTCCACTCTATGACTTCACACACCTCCATTCTATGACTTCACAAACCTCCATTCTGACTTCACACACCTCCATTCTGACTTCACACACCTCCATTCTGACTTCACACACCTCCATTGTGAGTTCACACACATCCATTGTGAGTTCACGAACATCAATTCTGTGACTTCACACACCTCCACTCTATGACTTCACACACCTCCATTCTATGACTTCACAAACCTCCATTCTGACTTCACACACCTCCATTCTGACTTCACAAACATCAATTCTGTGACTTCACACACCTCCATTCTATGACTTCACACACCTCCATTCTATGACTTCACACACCTCCATTCTATGACTTCACACACTTACATTCTTTGACTTCACACACCTCCATTCTATGACTTCACACACCTCCATTGTGAGTTCACACAGCTCCATTCTACGACTTCACACACCTCCATTCTGACTTCACACACCTCCATTCTGACTTCACAAATATCAATTCTTTGACTTCACACACCTCCATTCTTTGACTTCACACACCTCCATTGTGAGTTCACACACCTCCATTCTGACTTCACAAACATCAATTCTGTGACTTCACACACCTCCATTCTATGACTTCACACATCTCCTTTTTATGAGTTCGCACACCTCCATTTTGACTTCACACACCTCCATTCTATGACTTCACACACCTTCATTCTACTTCAGAAACATCCATTCTATGACTTCATACACATCCATTCTATGACTTCACAAACCTCCATTCTGTGACTTCACACACCTCCATTTTGTGTTCACACACCACCATTCTGTGACTTCACACACCTCCATTCTGTGACTTCACACACCTCCATTCTATGACTTCACACAACTCCATTCTATGACTTCCCATACCTCCATTCTGGGACTTCACACACCTTCACTCTGAGTTCACACACCTCCGTTCTGTGACTTAACACACCTTCATTCTGTGACTTCACACACCTTCATTCTATGACTTCACTCACCTCCCATTCTATGACTTCACACACCTCCATTTTGAGTTCACACACCTACATTCTGTGACTTCACACACTTCCATTTGTGATTTTACACACCACCATTTTGACTTCCCACACCTCCATTCTGTGACTTCACACACCTCCATTCTGTGACTTCACACACCTCCATTTTGACTTCACACACTTCCATTCTGTGACTTCACACACACCTCCATTGTTTGACTTCACACACCTCCATTCATTGACTTCACACACCTCCATTCTTTGACTTCACACACCTCCATTCCATGACTTCACACACCTCCACTGTATCAGTTCACACACATCCATTCTATGAGTTCACACACCACCATTTTGACTTCACACACCTCCATTCTATGACTGCACACACCTCCATTCTATGACTTCACACACCTCCATTCTGTGACTTCACACACCTCCATTCTGTGACTTCACACACCTCCATTTTGACTTCACACACTTTCATTCTTTGACTTCACACACCTCCATTCTGACTTCACACACATCAATTCTGTGACTTCACACACCTCCATTCTATGACTTCACACACCTCCATTCTATGACTTCACACACCTCCATTCTATGTCTTCACACACTTCCATTCTTTGACTTTACACACCTCCATTCTTTGACTTCACACACCTCCATTGTGAGTTCACACACCTCCATTCTATGACTTCACAAACCTCCATTCTGACTTCACACAGCTCCATTCTATGACTTCACACACCTCCATTCTGTGCCTTCACACACCTCCATTCTATGACTTAACACACCTTCATTCTTACTTCACAAACATCCATTCTATGACTTCACACACCTCCATTCTATGACTTCACACACCTCCATTTTATGACTTCACACACCTCCATTCTGTAACTTCACACACCTCAATTCTGTGTCTTCACATACCTACATCATGACTTCACACACATCTATTCTATGACTTCACACACCTCCATTCTATGACTTCACACACCTCCATTCCTTGACTTCACACACCTCCATTCTGAGTTCACACACCTCCATTCTGTGACTTCACACACCTCAATTCTGGCTTCACACACCTCCATTCTATGACTTCACACACTTCCATTCTATCACTTCGCACACCTCCATTCTTTGACTTCACACACCTCCAATGTGAGTTCACACACCTCCATTCTGTGACTTCACACACGTCCATTCTGTGACTTCACACACATCCATTCTGTGACTTCACACACCTCCATTCTGTGACTTCACACACCTCCATTCTATGAATTCACACATCTCCATTCTGTGACTTCACACAAGTCCATTCTATGACTTCCCACTCCTCCATTCTGGGACTTCACACACCTCCATTCTGAGTTCCCACACCTCCGTTCTGTGACTTAACACACCTTCATTCTGTGACTTCACACACCTTCATTCTATGACTTCACACACCTCCATTCTATGACTTCACACACCTCCATTCTGACTTCACAATCAGCAATTCTGTGACTTCACACACTTCCATTCTTTGACTTCACACACCTCCATTCTGTGACTTCACACATCTCCATTCTATGACTTCACACAACTCCATTCTATGACAACCCACACCTCCATTCTGGGACTTCACACACCTCTATTCTGAGTTCACACACCTCCTATTGTGACTTAACACACCTCCATTCTGTGACTTCACACACCTCCATTGTTTGACTTCACACACCTCCATTCTTTGACTTCACACACCTCAATTCTTTGACTTCACACAACTCAATTCCATGACTTCACACACCTCCACTCTTTCAGTTCACACACATCCATTCTATGAGTTCACACACCACCATTTTGACTTCACACACCTCCATTCTATGACTTCACACACCTACATTCTTACATCAGAAACATCCATTCTATGACTTCACACACCTCCATTCTATGAGTTCACAAACCTGCATTCTATGACTTCACACACCTCCATTCTATGACTTCACACACCTCTATTCTATGACTTCACACACCTCCATTCAATGACTTCACACACCTCCATTCTATGACTTCACACACCTCCATTCTGTGACTTCACACACCTCCATTCTATGAGTTCACACACCTCCATTCTGACTTCACACACCTCCATTCTGACTTCACACACCTCCATTGTGAGTTCACACACATCCATTGTGAGTTCACGAACATCAATTCTGTGACTTCACACACCTCCACTCTATGACTTCACACACCTCCATTCTATGACTTCACAAACCTCCATTCTGACTTCACTCACCTCCATTCTGACTTCACAAACATCAATTCTGTGACTTCACACACCTCCATTCTATGACTTCACACACCTCCATTCTATGACTTCACACACCTCCATTCTATGACTTCACACACTTACATTCTTTGACTTCACACACCTCCATTCTATGACTTCACACACCTCCATTGTGAGTTCACACAGCTCCATTCTACGACTTCACACACCTCCATTCTGACTTCACACACCTCCATTCTGACTTCACAAATATCAATTCTTTGACTTCACACACCTCCATTCTTTGACTTCACACACCTCCATTGTGAGTTCACACACCTCCATTCTGACTTCACAAACATCAATTCTGTGACTTCACACACCTCCATTCCATGACTTCACACATCTCCTTTTTATGAGTTCGCACACCTCCATTTTGACTTCACACACCTCCATTCTATGACTTCACACACCTTCATTCTACTTCAGAAACATCCATTCTATGACTTCACACACCTCCATTCTGGTCCTCCTCCATTCTGTGACTTCACACACCTCCATTATGGGTTCACACACCACCATTCTGTGACTTCACACACCTCCATTCTGTGACTTCACACACCTCCATTCTGTGACTTCACACACCTCCATTCTATGACTTCACACAACTCCATTCTATGACTTCCCACACCTCCATTCTGGGACTTCACACACCTTCATTCTGAGTTCACACACCTCCGTTCTGTGACTTAACACACCTTCATTCTGTGACTTCACACACCTTCATTCTATGACTTCACACACTTCCATTTGTGACTCTCCACACCACCATTTTGATTTTCCACACCTCCATTGTGTGACTTCACACACCTCCATTCTGTGACTTCACACACCTCCATTTTGACTTCACACACTTCCATTCTGTGACTTCACACACCTCCATTGTTTGACTTCACACACCTCCATTCACTGAGTTCACACACCTCCATTCACTGAGTTCACACACCTCCATTCCATGACTTCACACACCTCCACTGTATCAGTTCACACACATCCATTCTATGAGTTCACACACCACAATTTTGACTTCACACACCTCCATTCTATGACTTCACACACCTCCATTCTATGACTTCACACACCTCCATTCTGTGACTTCACATACCTCCATTCTGTTACTTCACACACCTCCATTTTGACTTCACACACTTCAAATCTTTGACTTCACACACCTCCATTCTGACTTCACACACATCAATTCTGTGACATCACACACCTCCATTCTATGACTTCACACACCTCCATTCTATGACTTCACACACCTCCATTCTATGTCTTCACACACTTCCATTCTTTGACTTTACACACCTCCATTCTTTGACTTCACACACCTCCATTGTGAATTCACACACCTCCATTCTATGACTTCACAAACCTCCATTCTGACTTCACACAGCTCCATTCTATGACTTCACACACCTCCATTCTGTGCCTTCACACACCTCCATTCTATGACTTAACACACCTTCATTCTTACTTCACAAACATCCATTCTATGACTTCACACACCTCCATTCTATGACTTCACACACCTCCATTCTATGACTTCACACACCTCCATTCTGTAACTTCACACACCTCAATTTTGTGACTTCACATACCTACATCATGACTTCACACACATCTATTCTATGACTTCACACACCTCCATTCTATGACTTCACACACCTCCATTCTTTGACTTCACACAAATCCATTCTGAGTTCACACACCTCCATTCTGTGACTTCACACACCTCAATTCTGGCTTCACACACCTCCATTCTTTGACTTCACACACTTCCATTCTATCACTTCGCACACCTCCATTCTTTGACTTCACACACCTCCAATGTGAGTTCACACACCTCCATTCTGTGACTTCACACACGTCCATTCTGTGACTTCACACACCTCCATTCTGTGATTCACACACCTCCATTCTGTGACTTCACACACCTCCATTCTATGAATTCACACATCAACATTCTGTGACTTCACACAAGTCCATTCTATGACTTCCAACACCTCCATTCTGGGACTTCACACACCTCCATTCTGAGTTCACACACCTCCGTTCTGTGACTTAACACACCTTCATTCTGTGACTTCACACACCTTCATTCTATGACTTCACACACCTCCATTCTAAGACTTCACACACCTCCATTCTGACTTCACAAACAGCAATTCTGTGACTTCACACACTTCCATTCTTTGACTTCACACACCTCCATTCTGTGACTTCACACACCACCATTGTTTGACTTCACACACCTCCATTTCTGGACTTCACAAACCTCCATTCCATGACTTCACACATCTCCATTTTATGAGTTCGCACACCTCCATTTTGACTTCACACACCTCCATTCTATGACTTCACACATCTTCATTCTACTTCAGAAACATCCATTCTATGACTTCACACACCTCCATTCCATGACTTCACAAACCTCCATTCTGTGACTTCACACACCTCCATTCTGAGTTCACACACCTCAATTCTGTGACTTCACACACCTCAATTCTGTCTTCACACACCTCCATTCCATGACTTCACACACTTCCATTCTATGACTTCAGACACCTCCATTCTTTGACTTCACACACCTCCATTATGAGTTCACACACCTCCATTCTGTGACTCCCACACACCTCCATTCTCTGACTTCACACACCTCCATTCTGTTACTTCACACACTTCCATTCTATGTCTTCACACAACTCCATTCTATGACTTCCCACACCTCCAGTCTATGACTTCACACACCTCAATTCTGTGACTTCACACACCTTCATTCTTACTTCAGAAACATCCATTCTATGACTTCACGCACTTCCATTCCATGACTTCACGAATCTCCGTTCTGTGACTTCACACACCTCCTTTCTGAGTTCACACACCTCCATTCTCTGACTTCACACACCTCCATTCTGTGACTTAACACACCTCCATTCTATGACTTCACAGACCTCCATTCTGTGACTTCACACACCTTTATTGTTCGACTTCACACACCTCCATTCTGTGACTTCACACACCTCAATTGTGAGTTCACACACCTCCATTCTGTGACTTCACACACCTCCATTCTGTGACTTCACACACCTCCATTCTGTGACTTCACACATCTCCATTCTGTGACTTCACACACCTCCATTCTATGATTTCACACACCTCCATTTTGACTTCACACACTTCCATTCTTTGACTTCACACACCTCCATTCTGTGATTTCACACACCACCATTGTTTGACTTCACAAACCTCCATTTCTGGACTTCACACACCTCCATTCCATGACTTCACACATCTCCATTTTATGAGTTCGCACACCTCCATTTTGACTTCACACACCTCCATTCTATGACTTCACACATCTTTATTCTACTTCAGAAACATCCATTCTATGACTTCACACACCTCCATTCTATGACTTCACAAACCTCCATTCTGTGACTTCACACACCTCCATTCTGAGTTCACACACCTCAATTCTGTGACTTCACACACCTCAATTCTGTCTTCACACACCTCCATTCCATGACTTCACACACTTCCATTCTATGACTTCACACACCTCCATTCTTTGACTTCACACACCTCCATTATGAGTTCACACACCTCCATTCTGTGACTCCACACACCTCCATTCTGTGACTTCACACACCTCCATTCTGTTACTTCACACACCTCCATTCTATGTCTTCACACAACTCCATTCTATGACTTCCCACACCTCCATTCTGGGACTTCACACACCTCCATTCTGAGTTCACACATCTCCGTTCTGTGACTTAACACACCTTCATTCTGTGACTTCACACCCCTTCATTCTGTGACTTCACACACCTCCATTCTATGACTTCACACACCTCCATTTTGAGTTCACACACCTCCATTCTGACTTCACCCACCTCCATTCTATGAGTTCACACACCTCCATTCTGACTTCACACACCTCCATTCTATGACTTCACACAACTCCATTCTGACATCACACACCTCCATTCTGTGACTTCACACACCTCCATTCCATGACTTCCCACACCTCCATTCGATGACTTCACACACCTCCATTCTCTGACTTCACACACCTCCATTCTATGAGTTCACACACCTCCATTTGTGACTCTACACACCACCTGTTTGACTTCAAAAATCTCCATTCTGTGATTTCACACACCTCCATTCTGTGACTTCACACACCTTTATTTTTTGACTTCACACACCTCCATTCTTTGACTTCACAAACCTCCATTCCATGACTTCACACACCTCCATTCTATGAGTTCACAAACCTCCATTTTGACTTCACACACCTCCATTCTATGACTTCACACACCTTCATTCTTACTTCAGAAACATCCATTCTATGACTTCACGCACCCGCATTCTATGCCTTCACAAATCTCCGTTCTATGACTTCACATACCACCATTCTGTGACTTCACACACCTCAGTTCTGTGAGTTCACACACCTACATTATGACTTCACACACCTCCATTCTATGACTTCACACACCTCCATTCTGTGACTTCACACACCTCCATTCTGAGTTCACACACCTGCATTCTGTGACTTCACACACCTCCAATCTGACTTCACACAGCTCCATTCTATGACTACACACACCTCCATTCTATGACCACACACACCTCCATTCTGTGACTTCACACACCTCCATTCTGAGTTCACACACCTCCATTCTGTGACTTCACACACCTCCATTCTGAGTTCACACACCTCCATTCTGTGATTTCACACACCTCAGTTCTGTGACTTCACACACCTTTATTGTTTGACTTCACACACCTCCATTTTTGACTTCACACACCTCCATTCCATGACTTCACACACCTCCATTCTATGAGTTCACACACCTGCATTCTATGAGTTCACACACCTCCATTCTATGACTTCACATACCTCCATTCTATGACTTCGCACACCTCCATTTTATGACTTCACACAACTCCATTCTATGACTTCACACAACTTCATTCTATGACTTCACACACCTCCATTCTATGACTTCACTCACCTCCATTCTATGACTTCACAAACATCCACTCTGACTTCACACACCTCCATTCTGACTTCACACACATCAATTCTGTGACTTCACACACCTCCATTCTATGACTTCACACACCTCCATTCTATGACTTCACACACTTCCATTCTTTGAGTTTACACACCTCCATTCTTTGACTTCACACACCTCCATTGTGAGTTCACACACCTCCATTCTATGATTTCACACACCTCCATCCTGACTTCACACAGCTCCATTCTGTGACTAAACACACCTCCATTCTGTGCCTTCACACACCTCCATTCTATGACTTAACACACCTTCATTCTTACATCACAAACATCCATTCTATGACTTCACACACCTCCATTCTATGACTTCACACACCTCCATTGTATGACTTCACACATCTCCATTCTGTGACTTCACACACCTCCATTCTATGACTTCACACACCTCCATTGTATGACTTCACACACCTCCATTCTGTAACTTCACACACCTCCATTCTGTGACTTCACACACCTCCATTGTGAGTTCACACACCTCCATTCTGTAACTTCACACACCACCATTGTTTGACTTCACACACCTCCATTTCTGGACTTCACACACCTCCATTCCATCACTTCACACATCTCCATTTTATGAGTTCGCACACCTCCATTTTGACTTCACACACCTCCATTCTATGACTTCACAAACCTCCATTCTGTGACTTCACACACCTCCATTTTGAGTTCACACACCTCAATTCTGTGACTTCACACACCTCAATTCTGTCTTCACACACCTCCATTGTGAGTTCACACACCTCCATTCTGTGACTTCACACACCTCCATTCTGTGACTTCACACACCTCCATTCTGTGACTTCACACATCTCCATTCTGTGACTTCACACACCTCCATTCTATGACTTCACACACCTCCATTTTGACTTCACACACTTCCATTCTTTGACTTCACACACCTCCATTCTGTGATTTCACACACCACCATTGTTTGACTTCACACACCTCCATTCTATGTCTTCACACAACTCCATTCTATGACTTCCCACACCTCCATTCTGGGACTTCACACACCTCCATTCTGAGTTCACACATCTCCGTTCTGTGACTTAACACACCTTCATTCTGTGACTTCACACACCTTCATTCTGTGACTTCACACACCTCCATTCTATGACTTCACACACCTCCATTTTGAGTTCACACACCTCCATTCTGACTTCACCCACCTCCATTCTATGAGTTCACACACCTCCATTCTGACTTCACACACCTCCATTCTATGACTTCACACAACTCCATTCTGACATCACACACCTCCATTCTGTGACTTCACACACCTCCATTCCATGACTTCCCACACCTCCATTCGATGACTTCACACACCTCCATTCTCTGACTTCACACACCTCCATTCTATGAGTTCACACACCTCCATTTGTGACTGTACACACCACCTGTTTGACTTCAAAAATCTCCATTCTGTGATTTCACACACCTCCATTCTGTGACTTCACACACCTTTATTTTTTGACTTCACACACCTCCATTCTTTGACTTCACAAACCTCCATTCCATGACTTCACACACCTCCATTCTATGAGTTCACAAACCTCCATTTTGACTTCACACACCTCCATTCTATGACTTCACACACCTTCATTCTTACTTCAGAAACATCCATTCTATGACTTCACGCACCTGCATTCTATGCCTTCACAAATCTCCGTTCTATGACTTCACATACCACCATTCTGTGACTTCACACACCTCAGTTCTGTGAGTTCACACACCTACATTATGACTTCACACACCTCCATTCTATGACTTCACACACATCTATTCTATGACTTCACACACCTCCATTCTGTGACTTCACACACCTCCATTCTGAGTTCACACACCTGCATTCTGTGACTTCACACACCTCCAATCTGACTTCAAACAGCTCCATTCTATGACTACACACACCTCCATTCTATGACCACACACACCTCCATTCTGTGACTTCACACACCTCCATTCTGAGTTCACACACCTCCATTCTGTGACTTCACACACCTCCATTCTGAGTTCACACACCTCCATTCTGTGATTTCACACACCTCAGTTCTGTGACTTCACACACCTTTATTGTTTGACTTCACACACCTCCATTTTTGACTTCACACACCTCCATTCCATGACTTCACACACCTCCATTCTATGAGTTCACACACCTCCATTCTATGAGTTCACACACCTCCATTCTATGACTTCACATACCTCCATTCTATGACTTCGCACACCTCCATTTTATGACTTCACACAACTCCATTCTATGACTTCACACAACTTCATTCTATGACTTCACACACCTCCATTCTATGACTTCACTCACCTCCATTCTATGACTTCACAAACATCCACTCTGACTTCACACACCTCCATTCTGACTTCACACACATCAATTCTGTGACTTCACACACCTCCATTCTATGACTTCACACACCTCCATTCTATGACTTCACACACCTCCATTCTATGACTTCACACACTTCCATTCTTTGAGTTTACACACCTCCATTCTTTGACTTTACACACCTCCATTGTGAGTTCACACACCTCCATTCTATGATTTCACACACCTCCATCCTGACTTCACACAGCTTCATTCTATGACTAAACACACCTCCATTCTGTGCCTTCACACACCTCCATTCTATGACTTAACACACCTCATTCTTACTTCACAAACATCCATTCTATGACTTCACACACCTCCATTCTATGACTTCACACACCTCCATTGTATGACTTCACACATCTCCACTCTGTGACTTCACACACTTCCATTTTCTGACTTCGCACACCTGCATTCTTTGACTTCACACACCTCTATTGTGAGTTCACACACCTCCATTCTGTGACTTCACACACCTCCATTCTTTTACTTCACACACCTCCATTCTGTGACTGCACACACTTCCATTCTATGACTTCACACACCTCCATTCTATGAATTCACACATCTCCATTCTGTGACTTCACACAACTCCATTCTATGACTTCCCACACCTCCATTCTGGGACTTCACACACCTCCATTCTGAGTTCACACACCTCCGTTCTGTGACTTAAGAAACCTTCATTCCGTGACTTCACACACCTTTATTCTATGACTTCACACACCTCCATTCTATGACTTCACACACCTCCATTCTATGACTTCACACACCTCCATTCTATGACTTCACACACCTCCATTCTTTGACTTCACACACCTCCATTGTGAGTTCACACACCACCATTCTATGACTTCACACACCTCCATTCTGACTTCACACAGCTCCATTCTATGACTTCACACACCTCCATTCTATGACTTCACACACCTTCATTCTGACTTCACACACCTCCATTCTGACTTCACAAACATCAATTCTGCGAGTTCACACACCTCCATTCTGTGACTTCACACACCTCCATTGGGAGTTCACACACCTCCATTCTGACTTCACACTCCTCCATTCTGTGACTTCACACACCTCTATTCTATGACTTCACACACCTCCATTCTGTGCCTTTACACACCTCCATCCTATGACTTAACACACCTTCATTCTTACTTCACAAACATCCATTCTATGACTTCACACACCTCCATTCTATGACTTCACACACCTCCCTTCTATGACTTCACACACCTCCATTCTGTGACTTCACACACCTCAATTCTGTGACTTCACACACCTACATTATGACTTCACACACCTCCATTCAATGACTTCACACACCTCCATTCTATGACCACACACCTCGACTCTGTGCCTGTACACACCTCCATCCTATGACTTAACACACCTTCATACTTACTTCACAAACAACCATTCTATGACTTCACACACCTCCATTCTATGAGTTCAAACACCTCCATTCTATGACTTCACACACCTCCATTCTGTGACTTCACACACCTCAATTCTGTGACTTCACACACCTACATTATGACTTCACACACCTCCATTCTATGACTTCACACACCTCCATTCTATGACTTCACACACCTCCATTCTGTGACTTCACACACCTCCATTCTGAGTTCACACACCTTCATTCTGTGACTTCACACACCTCAATTCTGGCCTCACACACCTCCATTCTATGACTTCACACACTTCCATTTTCTGACTTCGCACACCTCCATTCTTTGACTTCACACACATCCATTGTGAGTTCACACACCTCCATTCTGTGACTTCACACACCTCCATACTGTGAATTCACACACCTCCATTCTGTGACTTCACACACCTCTATTCTATGACTTCACAAACCTCAATTCTATGACTTCACACACCTCGATTCTATGACTTCACAAACCTCCATTCTGACTTCACACACCTCCATTCTGACTTCACAAACATCAATTCTGTGACTGCACACACCTCCATTCTATGACTTCACACACCTCCATTCTGTGACTTCACACACCTCAATTCTGTGACTTCACACACCTACATTATGACTTCACACACCTCCATTCTAGGACTTCACACACCTCCATTCTATGACTTCACACACCTCCATTCTGTGACTTCACACACCTCCATTCTGAGTTCACACACCTCCATTCTGTGACTTCACACACCTCAATTCTGTGCCTTTACACACCTCCATCCTATGACTTAACACACCTTCATTCTTACTTCACAAACATCCATTCTATGACTGCACACACCTCCATTCTATGACTTCACACACCTCCATTCTGTGACTTCACACACCTCACTTCTTTGACTTCACACACCTACATTATGACTACACACACCTCCATTCTATGACTTCACACACCTCCATTCTATGACGTCACACACCTCCATTCTGTGACTTCACACACCTCCATTCTGAGTTCACACACCTCCATTCTGTGACTTCACACACCTCAATTCTGGCTTCACACACCTCCATTCTATGACTTCACACACTTCCATTCTCTGACTTCGCACACCTCCATTCTTTGACTTCACACACCTCCATTGTGAGTTCACACACCTCCATTCTGTGACTTCACACACCTCCATTCTGTGACTTCACACACCTCCATTCTGTGAGTTCACACACCTCCAATCTATGACTTCACACACCTCCATTCTATGAATTCACACATCTCCATTCTGTGACTTCACACAACTCCATTCTATGACTTCCCACACCTCCATTCTGGGACTTCGCACACCTCCATTCTGAGTTCACACACCTTCGTTCTGTGATTTAACACACCTTCATTCCGTGACTTCACACACCTTCATTCTATGACTTCACACACCTCCATTCTATGACTTCACACACCTCCATTCTTTGACTTCACCCACCATCATTGTGAGTTCACACACCTCCATTCTGTGACTTCACACACCTCCATTCTGTGACTTCACACACCTCCATTCTGTGACTTCACACACATCCATTCTATGACTTCACACACCTACATACGGTGACTTCACACACCTCCATTCTATGACTTCACACACTTCCATTCTTTGACTTCACACACCTCCATTCTTTGACTTCACACACCTCCATTGTGAGTACACACACCTCCGTTCTGTGACTTAACACACCTTCATTCCGTGACTTCACACACCTTCATTCTATGACTTCACACACCTCCATTCTATGACTTCACACACCTCCATTTTGTGACTGCACACACCTCCATTCTGTGACTTCACACACCTCCATTCTGTGACTTCACACACCTCCATTCTAAGACTTCACACACCTACATACGGTGACTTCACACACCTCCATTCTGTGACTTCACACACCTCCATTCTGTCACTTCACACACCTCCATTCTGTGACTTCACACACCTCCATTCTGTGACTTCACACACCTCCATTCTAAGACTTCACACACCTACATACGGTGACTTCACACACCTCCATTCTATGACTTCACACACTTCCATTCTTTGACTTCACACACCTCCATTCTTTGACTTCACACACCTCCATTGTGAGTTCACACACCTCCATTCTATGTCTTCACACACCTCCATTCTGACTTCACACAGCTCCTTTCTATGACTTCACACACCTCCATTCTCTGACTTCACACACCTCCATTCTGACTTCACACACCTCCATTCTGACTTCACAAACATCAATTCTGTGACTTCACACACCTCCACTCTTTGACTTCACAACTCCATTGTGAGTTCACACACCTCCATTCTGACTTCACACACCTCCATTCTGTGACTTCACACACCTCTATTCTATGACTTCACACACCTCCATTATATGACTTCACACACCTCGATTCTTTGACTTCACAAACCTCCATTCTGACTTCACACACCTCCATTCTGACTTCACAAACATCAATTCTGTGACTTCACACACCTCCATTCTATGACTTCACACACCTCCATTCTGTGACTTCACACACTTCAATTCTGTGACTTCACACACCTACATTATGACTTCACACACCTCCATTCTAGGACTTCTTACACATCCATTCCATGACTTCACACACCTCCATTCTGTGACTTCACACACCTACATTCCGAGTTCACACACCTCCATTCTGTGACTTCACACACCTCAATTCTGTGCCTTTACAACCCTCCATCCTATGACTCAACACACCGTCATTCTTACTTCACAAACATCCATTCTATGACTGCACACACCTCCATTCTATGACTTCACGCACCTCCATTCTATGACTTCACACACCTTCATTCTGTGACTTCACACACCTCAATTCTGTGACTTTACACACATACATTATGACTTCACACACCTCCATTCTATGACTTCACACACCTCCACTCTATGACTTCACACAACTCCATTGTGAGTTCACACACCTCCATTCTGACTTCACACACCTCCATTCTGTGACTTCACACACCTCTATTCTATGACTTCACACACCTCCATTCTATGACACACACCTCGATTCTATGACTTCACAAACCTCCATTCCGACTTCACACACCTCCATTCTGACTTCACACACATCAGTTCTGTGACTTCACACACCTCCATTCTATGACTTCACACACCTCCATTCTGTGACTTCACACACCTCAATTCTGTGACTTTACACACCTACATTATTACTTCACACACCTCCATTCTAGGACTTCACACACCTCCATTCTATGACTTCACACACCTCCATTTTGTGACTTCACACACCTCCATTCTGAGTTCACACACCTCCATTCTGTGACTTCACACACCTCAATTCTGTGCCTTTACACACCTCCATCCTATGACTTAACACACCTTCATTCTTATTTCACAAACATCCATTCTATGACTGCACACACCTCCATTCTATGACTTCACACACCTCCATTCTGTGACTTCACACACCTCACTTCTGTGACTTCACACACCTACATTATGACTTCACACACCTCCATTCTATGACTTCAAACACCTCCATTCCATGACTTCATACACCTCCATTCTGTGACTTCACACACCTCCATTCTGAGTTCACACACCTCCATTCTGTGACTTCACACACCTCAACTCTGGCTTTACACACCTCCATTCTATGACTTCACACACTTCCATTCTCTGACTTCGCACACCTCCATTCTTTGACTTCACACACCTCCATTGTGAGTTCACACACCTTCATTCTGTGACTTCACACACGTCCATTCTGTGACTTCACACACCTCCATTCTGTGAATTCACACACCTCCATTCTATGACTTCACACACCTCCATTTTATGAATTCACACATCTCCATTCTGTGACTTCACACAACTCCATTCTATGACTTCCCACACCTCCATTCTTGGACTTCACACACCACCATTCTGAGTTCACACACCTCCGTTCTGTGACTTAACACACCTTCATTCCGTGACTTCACACACCTTCATTCTATGACTACACACCTCCATTCTATGACTTCACACACCTCCATTCTTTGACTTCACACACCACCATTGTGAGTTCACACACCTCCATTCTGTGACTTCACACACCTCCATTCTGTGACTTCACACACCTCTATTCTATGACTTCACACACCTCCATTCTATGACTTCACACTCCTCGATTCTTTGACTTCACAAACCTCCATTCTGACTTCACACACCTCCATTCTGACTTCACAAACATCAATTCTGTGACTTCACACACCTCCATTCTATGACTTCACACACCTCCATTCTTTGACTTCACACACCTCCATTCTTTGACTTCACACACCTCCATTGTGAGTTCACACACCACCATTCTATGACTTCACACACCTCCATTCTGACTTCACACAGCTCCATTCTATGACTTCACACACCTCCATTCTATGACTTCACACACCTCCATTCTGACTTCACACACCTCCATTCTGACTTCACAAACATCAATTCTACGACTTCACACACCTCCACTCTTTGACTTCACACACCTCCATTGTGAGTCCACACACCTCCATTCTGACTTCACACACCTCCATTCTGTGACTTCACACACCTCTATTCTATGACTTCACACACCTCCATTCTGTGCCTTTACACACCTCCATCCTATGAGTTAACACACCTTCATTCTTCCTTCACAAACATCCATTCTATGACTTCACACAGCTCCATTCTATGACTTCACACACCTCCATTCTATGACTTCACACACCTCCATTCTGTGACTTCACACACCTCAGTTCTGTGACTTCACACACCTACATTATGACTTCACAGACCTCCATTCAATGACTTCACACACCTCCATTCTATGACATCACACACACCTCCATTCTGTGACTTCACACACCTCTATTCTGAGTTCACACACCTCCATTCTGTGACTTCACACACCTACATTCTGAGTTCACACACCTCCATTCTGTGATTTCACACACCTCAATTCTGTGACTTCACACACCTTTATTGTTTGACTTCACACACCTCCATTCTGACTTCACACAGCTCCATTCTATGACTTCAAACACCTCCATTCTGTGCCTTTACACACCTCCATCCTATGACTTAACGCACCTTCATTCTTACTTCACAAACATCCACTCTATGACTTCACACACCTCCATTCTATGACTTCACACACCTCCATTCTATGACTTCACACACCTCCATTCTGTGACTTCACACACCTCAATTCTGTGACTTCACACACCTACATTATGACTTCACACACCTCCATTCTATGACTTCACACACCTCCATTCTCTGACTTCACACACCACCATTGTGAGTTCACACACCTTCATTCTATGACTTCACACACCTCCATTCTGACTTCACACAGCTCCATTCTATGACTTCACACACCTCCATTCTGTGCCTTTACACACCTCCATCTTATGACTTAACACACCTTCATTCTTACTTCACAAACATCCATTCTATGACTTCACACACCTCCATTCTATGACTTCACACACCTCCATTCTGTGACTTCACACACCTCCATTCTGAGTTCACACACCTCCATTCTGTGACTTCACACACCTCAATTCTGGCTTCACACACCTCCATTCTATGACTTCACACACTTCCATTTTCTGACTTCGCACACCTCCATTCTTTGACTTCACACACCTCTATTGTGAGTTCACACACCTCCATTCTGTGACTTCACACACCTCCATACTTTTACTTCACACACCTCCATTCTGTGACTGCACACACCTCCATTCTATGACTTCACACACCTCCATTCTATGAATTCACACATCTCCATTCTGTGACTTCACACAACTCCATTCTATGACTTCCCACACCTCCATTCTGGGACTTCACACACCTCCATTCTGAGTTCACACACCTCCGTTCTGTGACTTAACAAACCTTCATTCCGTGACTTCACACACCTTCATTCTATGACTTCACACACCTCCATTCTATGACTTCACACACCTCCATTCTATGACTTCACACACCTCCATTCTATGACTTCACACACCTCCATTCTTTGACTTCACACACCTCCATTGTGAGTTCACAAACCACCATTTTATGACTTCACACACCTCCATTCTGACTTCACACAGCTCCATTCTATGACTTCACACACCTCCATTCTATGACTTCACACACCTTCATTCTGACTTCACACACCTCCATTCTGACTTCACAAACATCAATTCTGCGAGTTCACACACCTCCATTCTTTGACTTCACATACCTCCATTGGGAGTTCACACACCTCCATTCTGACTTCACACATCTCCATTCTGTGACTTCACACACCTCTATTCTATGACTTCACACACCTCCATTCTGTGACTTCACACACCTCTATTCTATGATTTCACACACCTCCATTCTATGACTTCACACACCTCCATTCTGTGACTTCACATACCTCAATTCTGTGACTTCACACACCTACATTATGACTTCACACACCTCCATTCAATGACTTCACACACCTCCATTCTATGACCACACACACCTCCATTCTGTAACTTCACACACCTCCATTCTGAGTTCACACACCTCCATTCTGTGACTTCACACACATCCATTCTGTGTTCACACACCTCCATTCTGTGATTTCACACACCTCAATTCTCTGACTTCACACACCTTTATTGTTTGAGTTCACACACCTCCATTGTGAGTTCACACACCTCCATTCTATGACTTCACACACCTCCATTCTGACTTCACACAGCTCCATTCTATGACTTCACACACCTCGACTCTGTGCCTGTACACACCTCCATCCTATGACTTAACACAACTTCATACTTACTTCACAAACATCCATTCTATGACTTCACACACCTCCATTCTATGACTTCACACACCTCCATTCTATGACTTCACACACCTCCATTCTGTGACTTCACACACCTCAATTCTGTGACTTCACACACCTACATTATGACTTCACACACCTCCATTCTATGACTTCACACACCTCCATTCTATGACTTCACACACCTCCATTCTCTGACTTCACACACCTCCATTCTGAGTTCACACACCTTCATTCTGTGACTTCACACACCTCAATTCTGGTTTCACACACCTCCATTCTATGACTTCACACACTTCCATTTTCTGACTTCGCCCACCTCCATTCTTTGACTTCACACACATCCATTGTGAGTTCACACACCTCCATTCTGTGACTTCACACACCTCCATTCTGTGACTTCACACACCTCCATTCTGTGACTTCACACACCTCTATTATATGACTTCACACACCTCCATTCTATGACTTCACACACCTCGATTCTATGACTTCACAAACCTCCATTCTGACTTCACACACCTCCATTCTGACTTCACAAACATCAATTCTGTGACTGCACACACCTCCATTCTATGACTTCACACACCTCCATTCTGTGACTTCACACACCTCAATTCTGTGACTTCACACACCTACATTATCACTTCACACACCTCCATTCTAGGACTTCACACACCTCCATTCTATGACTTCACACACCTCCATTCTGTGACTTCACACACCTCCATTCTGAGTTCACACACCTCCATTCTGTCACTTCACACACCTCAATTCTGTGCCTTTACACACCTACATCCTATGACTTAACACACCTTCATTCTTACTTCACAAACATCCATTCCATGACTGCACACACCTCCATTCTATGACTTCACACACCTCCATTCTATGACTTCACACACCTCCATTCTGTGACTTCACACACCTCACTTCTGTGACTTCACACACCTTCATTATGACTACACACACCTCCATTCTATGACTTCACACACCTCCATTCTATGACGTCACACACCTCCATTCTGTGACTTCACACACCTCCATTCTGAGTTCACACACCTCCATTCTGTGACTTCACACACCTCAATTCTGGCTTCACACACCTCCATTCTATGACTTCACACACTTCCATTCTCTGACTTCGCACACCTCCATTCTTTGACTTCACACACCTCCATTGTGAGTTCACACACCTCCATTCTGTGACTTCACACACCTCCATTCTGTGACTTCACACACCTCCATTCTGTGAGTTCACACACCTCCATTCTATGACTTCACACACCTCCATTCTATGAATTCACACATCTCCATTCTGTGACTTCGCACAACTCCATTCTATGACTTCCCACACCTCCATTCTGGGACTTCACACACCTCCATTCTGAGTTCACACACATCCGTTCTGTGATTTATCACACCTTCATTCCGTGACTTCACACACCTTCATTCTATGACTTCACACACCTCCATTCTATGACTTCACACACCTCCATTCTTTGACTTCACCCACCATCATTGTGAGTTCACACACCTCCATTCTGTGACTTCACACACCTCCATTCTGTGACTGCACACACCTCCATTCTGTGACTTCACACACATCCATTCTATGACTTCACTCCTACATACGGTGACTTCACACTCCTCCATTCTATGACTTCACACACTTCCATTCTTTGACTTCACACACCTCCATTCTTTGACTTCACACACCTCCATTCTATGACTTCACACACCTCCATTCTGACTTCACAAACATCAATTCTGTGACTGCACACACCTCCATTCTATGACTTCACACACCTCCATTCTGTGACTTCACACACCTCCATTCTATGACCACACACACCTCCATTCTGTAACTTCACACACCTCCATTCTGAGTTCACACACCTCCATTCTGTGACTTCACACACATCCATTCTGTGTTCACACACCTCCATTCTGTGATTTCACACACCTCAATTCTCTGACTTCACACACCTTTATTGTTTGAGTTCACACACCTCCATTGTGAGTTCACACACCTCCATTCTATGACTTCACACACCTCCATTCTGACTTCACACAGCTCCATTCTATGACTTCACACACCTCGACTCTGTGCCTGTACACACCTCCATCCTATGACTTAACACACCTTCATACTTACTTCACAAACATCCATTCTATGACTTCACACACCTCCATTCTATGACTTCACACACCTCCATTCTATGACTTCACACACCTCCATTCTGTGACTTCACACACCTCAATTCTGTGACTTCACACACCTACATTATGACTTCACACACCTCCATTCTATGACTTCACACACCTCCATTCTATGACTTCACACACCTCCATTCTCTGACTTCACACACCTCCATTCTGAGTTCACACACCTCCATTCTGTGACTTCACACACCTCAATTCTGGCTTCACACACCTCCATTCTATGACTTCACACACTTCCATTCTCTGACTTCGCACACCTCCATTCTTTGACTTCACACACCTCCATTGTGAGTTCACACACCTCCATTCTGTGACTTCACACACCTCCATTCTGTGACTTCACACACCTCCATTCTGTGAGTTCACACACCTCCATTCTATGACTTCACACACCTCCATTCTATGAATTCACACATCTCCATTCTGTGACTTCGCACAACTCCATTCTATGACTTCCCACACCTCCATTCTGGGACTTCACACACCTCCATTCTGAGTTCACACACATCCGTTCTGTGATTTATCACACCTTCATTCCGTGACTTCACACACCTTCATTCTATGACTTCACACACCTCCATTCTATGACTTCACACACCTCCATTCTTTGACTTCACCCACCATCATTGTGAGTTCACACACCTCCATTCTGTGACTTCACACACCTCCATTCTGTGACTGCACACACCTCCATTCTGTGACTTCACACACATCCATTCTATGACTTCACTCCTACATACGGTGACTTCACACTCCTCCATTCTATGACTTCACACACTTCCATTCTTTGACTTCACACACCTCCATTCTTTGACTTCACACACCTCCATTCTATGACTTCACACACCTCCATTCTGACTTCACAAACATCAATTCTGTGACTGCACGCACCTCCATTCTATGACTTCACACACCTCCATTCTGTGACTTCACACACCTCAATTCTGTGCCTTTACACACCTCCATCCTATGACTTAACACACCTTCATTCTTATTTCACAAACATCCATTCTATGACTGCACACACCTCCATTCTATGACTTCACACACCTCCATTCTGTGACTTCACACACCTCACTTCTGTGACTTCACACACCTACATTATGACTTCACACACCTCCATTCTATGACTTCAAACACCTCCATTCCATGACTTCATACACCTCCATTCTGTGACTTCACACACCTCCATTCTGAGTTCACACACCTCCATTCTGTGACTTCACACACCTCAACTCTGGCTTTACACACCTCCATTCTATGACTTCACACACTTCCATTCTCTGACTTCGCACACCTCCATTCTTTGACTTCACACACCTCCATTGTGAGTTCACACACCTTCATTCTGTGACTTCACACACGTCCATTCTGTGACTTCACACTCCTCCATTCTGTGAGTTCACACACCTCCATTCTATGATTTCACACACCTCCATTTTATGAATTCACACATCTCCATTCTGTGACTTCACACAACTCCATTCTATGACTTCCCACACCTCCATTCTTGGACTTCACACACCACCATTCTGAGTTCACACACCTCCGTTCTGTGACTTAACACACCTTCATTCCGTGACTTCACACACCTTCATTCTATGACTACACACCTCCATTCTATGACTTCACACACCTCCATTCTTTGACTTCACACACCACCATTGTGAGTTCACACACCTCCATTCTGTGACTTCACACACCTCCATTCTGTGACTTCACACACCTCTATTCTATGACTTCACACACCTCCATTCTATGACTTCACACACCTCGATTCTTTGACTTCACAAACCTCCATTCTGACTTCACACACCTCCATTCTGACTTCACAAACATCAATTCTGTGACTTCACACACCTCCATTCTATGACTTCACACACCTCCATTCTGTGACTTCACACACTTCAATTCTGTGACTTCACACACCTACATTATGACTTCACACACCTCCATTCTAGGACTTCTTACACATCCATTCCATGACTTCACACACCTCCATTCTGTGACTTCACACACCTACATTCTGAGTTCACACACCTCCATTCTGTGACTTCACACACCTCAATTCTGTGCCTTTACACACCTCCATCCTATGACTCAACACACCTTCATTCTTACTTCACAAACATCCATTCTATGACTGCACACACCTCCATTCTATGACTTCACGCACCTCCATTCTGTGACTTCACACACCTCCATTCTGTGACTTCACACACCTCAATTCTGTGACTTCACACACATACATTATGACTTCACACACCTCCATTCTATGACTTCACACACCTCCACTCTATGACTTCACACAACTCCATTGTGAGTTCACACACCTCCATTCTGACTTCACACACCTCCATTCTGTGACTTCACACACCTCTATTCTATGACTTCACACACCTCCATTCTATGACTTCACACACCTCGATTCTATGACTTCACAAACCTCCATTCTGACTTCACACACCTCCATTCTGACTGCACAGACATCAATTCTGTGACTTCACACACCTCCATTCTATGACTTCACACACCTCCATTCTGTGACTTCACACACCTCAATTCTGTGACTTCACACACCTACATTATGACTTCACACACCTCCATTCTATGACTTCACACACCTCCATTCCATGACTTCATACACCTCCATTCTGTGACTTCACACACCTCCATTCTGAGTTCACACACCTCCATTCTGTGACTTCACACACCTCAACTCTGGCTTTACACACCTCCATTCTATGACTTCACACACTTCCATTCTCTGACTTCGCACACCTCCATTCTTTGACTTCACACACCTCCATTGTGAGTTCACACACCTCCATTCTGTGACTTCACACACCTCCATTCTGTGACTTCACACACCTCCATTCTGTGAGTTCATACACCTCCATTCTATGACTTCACACACCTCCATTTTATGAATTCACACATCTCCATTCTGTGACTTCACACAACTCCATTCTATGACTTCCCACACCTCCATTCTGGGACTTCACACACCTCCATTCTGAGTTCACACACCTCCGTTCTGTGACTTAACACACCTTCATTCCGTGACTTCACACACCTTCATTCTATGACTTCACACACCTCCATTCTATGACTTCACACACCTCCATTCTTGGACTTTACACACCACCATTGTGAGTTCACACACCTCCATTCTGTGACTTCACACACCTCCATTCTGTGACTTCACACACCTCCATTCTGTGACTTCACACACCTCCATTCTATGACTTCACACACCTACATACGGTGACTTCACACACCTCCATTCTATGACTTCACACACTTCCATTCTTTGACTTCACACACCTCCATTCTTTGACTTCACACACCTCCATTGTGAGTTCACACACCACCATTCTATGACTTCACACACCTCCATTCTGACTTCACACAGCTCCATTCTATGACTTCACACACCTCCATTCTATGACTTCACACACCTCCATTCTGACTTCACACACCTCCATTCTGACTTCACAAACATCAATTCTACGACTTCACACACCTCCACTCTTTGACTTCACACACCTCCATTGTGAGTTCACACACCTCCATTCTGACTTCACACACCTCCATTCTGTGACTTCACACACCTCTATTCTATGACTTCACACACCTCCATTCTGTGCCTTTACACACCTTCATCCTATGAGTTAACACACCTTCATTCTTCCTTCACAAACATCCATTCTATGACTTCACACAGCTCCATTCTATGACTTCACACACCTCCATTCTATGACTTCACACACCTCCATTCTGTGACATCACACCTCAGTTCTGTGACTTCACACACCTACATTATGACTTCACAGACCTCCATTCAATGACTTCACACACCTCCATTCTATGACATCACACACACCTCCATTCTGTGACTTCACACACCTCTATTCTGAGTTCACACACCTCCATTCTGTGACTTCACACACCTACATTCTGAGTTCACACACCTCCATTCTGTGATTTCACACACCTCAATTCTGTGACTTCACACACCTTTATTGTTTGACTTCACACACCTCCATTCTGACTTCACACAGCTCCATTCTATGACTTCACACACCTCCATTCTGTGCCTTTACACACCTCCATCCTATGACTTAACGCACCTTCATTCTTACTTCACAAACATCCACTCTATGACTTCACACACCTCCATTCTATGACTTCACACACCTCCATTCTATGACTTCACACACCTCCATTCTGTGACTTCACACACCTCAATTCTGTGACTTCACACACCTACATTATGACTTCACACACCTCCATTCTATGACTTCACACACCTCCATTCTCTGACTTCACACACCTCCATTGTGAGTTCACACACCTTCATTCTATGACTTCACACACCTCCATTCTGACTTCACACAGCTCCATTCTATGACTTCACACACCTCCATTCTGTGCCTTTACACACCTCCATCTTATGACTTAACACACCTTCATTCTTACTTCACAAACATCCATTCTATGACTTCACACACCTCCATTCTATGACTTCACACACCTCCATTCTGTGACTTCACACACCTCCATTCTGAGTTCACACACCTCCATTCTGTGACTTCACACACCTCAATTCTGGCTTCACACACCTCCATTCTATGACTTCACACACTTCCATTTTCTGACTTCGCACACCTCCATTCTTTGACTTCACACACCTCTATTGTGAGTTCACACACCTCCATTCTGTGACTTCACACACCTCCATACTTTTACTTCACACACCTCCATTCTGTGACTGCACACACCTCCATTCTATGACTTCACACACCTCCATTCTATGAATTCACACATCTCCATTCTGTGACTTCACACAACTCCATTCTATGACTTCCCACACCTCCATTCTGGGACTTCACACACCTCCATTCTGAGTTCACACACCTCCGTTCTGTGACTTAACAAACCTTCATTCCGTGACTTCACACACCTTCATTCTATGACTTCACACACCTCCATTCTATGACTTCACACACCTCCATTCTATGACTTCACACACCTCCATTCTATGACTTCACACACCTCCATTCTTTGACTTCACACACCTCCATTGTGAGTTCACACACCACCATTTTATGACTTCACACACCTCCATTCTGACTTCACACAGCTCCATTCTATGACTTCACACACCTCCATTCTATGACTTCACACACCTTCATTCTGACTTCACACACCTCCATTCTGACTTCACAAACATCAATTCTGCGAGTTCACACACCTCCATTCTTTGACTTCACATACCTCCATTGGGAGTTCACACACCTCCATTCTGACTTCACACACCTCCATTCTGTGACTTCAAACACCTCTATTCTATGACTTCACACACCTCCATTCTGTGACTTCACACACCTCTATTCTATGATTTCACACACCTCCATTCTATGACTTCACACACCTCCATTCTGTGACTTCACATACCTCAATTCTGTGACTTCACACACCTACATTATGACTTCACACACCTCCATTCAATGACTTCACACACCTCCATTCTATGACCACACACACCTCCATTCTGTAACTTCACACACCTCCATTCTGAGTTCACACATTCCATTCTGTGACTTCACACACATCCATTCGGTGTTCACACACCTCCATTCTGTGATTTCACACACCTCAATTCTGTGACTTCACACACCTTTATTGTTTGAGTTCACACACCTCCATTGTGAGTTCACACACCTCCATTCTATGACTTCACACACCTCCATTCTGACTTCACACAGCTCCATTCTATGACTTCACACACCTCGACTCTGTGCCTGTACACACCTCCATCCTATGACTTAACACACCTTCATACTTACTTCACAAACATTAATTCTATGACTTCACACACCTCCATTCTATGACTTCACACACCTCCATTCTATGACTTCACACACCTCCATTCTGTGACTTCACACACCTCAATTCTGTGACTTCACACACCTACATTATGACTTCACACACCTCCATTCTATGACTTCACACACCTCCATTCTATGACTTCACACACCTCCATTCTCTGACTTCACACACCTCCATTCTGAGTTCACACACCTTCATTCTGTGACTTCACACACCTCAATTCTGGCTTCACACACCTCCATTCTATGACTTCACACACTTTCATTTTCTGACTTCGCACACCTCCATTCTTTGACTTCACACACATCCATTGTGAGTTCACACACCTCCATTCTGTGACTTCACACACCTCCATTCTGTGACTTCACACACCTCCATTCTGTGACTTCACACACCTCTATTATATGACTTCACACACCTCCATTCTATGACTTCACACACCTCGATTCTATGACTTCACAAACCTCCATTCTGACTTCACACACCTCCATTCTGACTTCACAAACATCAATTCTGTGACTGCACACACCTCCATTCTATGACTTCACACACCTCCATTCTGTCACTTCACACACCTCAACTCTGTGACTTCACACACCTACATTATCACTTCACACACCTCCATTCTAGGACTTCACACACCTCCATTCTATGACTTCACACACCCCCATTCTGTGACTTCACACACCTCCATTCTGAGTTCACACACCTCCATTCTGTGACTTCACACACCTCAATTCTGTGCCTTTACACACCTACATCCTATGACTTAACACACCTTCATTCTTACTTCACAAACATCCATTCCATGACTGCACACACCTCCATTCTATGACTTCACACACCTCCATTCTATGACTTCACACACCTCCATTCTGTGACTTCACACACCTCACTTCTGTGACTTCACACACCTTCCTTATGACTACACACACCTCCATTCTATGACTTCACACACCTCCATTCTATGACGTCACACACCTCCATTCTGTGACTTCACACACCTCCATTCTGAGTTCACACACCTCCATTCTGTGACTTCACACACCTCAATTCTGGCTTCACACACCTCCATTCTATGACTTCACACACTTCCATTCTCTGACTTCGCACACCTCCATTCTTTGACTTCACACACCTCCATTGTGAGTTCACACACCTCCATTCTGTGACTTCACACACCTCCATTCTGTGACTTCACACACCTCCATTCTGTGAGTTCACACACCTCCATTCTATGACTTCCCACACCTCCATTCTGGGACTTCACACACCTCCATTCTGAGTTCACACACATCGGTTCTGTGATTTAACACACCTTCATTCCGTGACTTCACACACCTTCATTCTATGACTTCACACACCTCCATTCTATGACTTCACACACCTACATTCTTTGACTTCACCCACAATCATTGTGAGTTCACACACCTCCATTCTGTGACTTCACACACCTCCATTCTGTGACTGCACACACCTCCATTCTGTGACTTCACACACATCCATTCTATGACTTCACACACCTACATACGGTGACTTCACACACCTCCATCTATGACTTCACACACTTCCATTCTTTGACTTCACACACCTCCATTCTTTGACTTCACACACCTCCATTGTGAGTACACACACCTCCATTCTATGACTTCACACACCTCCATTCTGACTTCACACAGCTCCATTCTATGACTTCACACACCTCTATTCTATGACTTCACACACCTCCATTCTGACTTCACAAACATCAATTCTGTGACTGCACACACCTCCATTCTATGACTTCACACACCTGCATTCTGTGACTTCACACACCTCAATTCTGTGACTTCACACATCTACATTATGACTTCACACACCTCCATTCTAGGACTTCACACACCTCCATTCTATGACTTCACACACCTCCATTCTGTGACTTCACACACCTCCATTCTGAGTTCACACACCTCCATTCTGTGACTTCACACACCTCAATTCTGTGCCTTTACACACCTCCGTCCTATGACTTAACACACCTTCATTCTTACTTCACAAACATCCATTCTATGACTTCACACACCTCCATTCTATGACTTCACACACCTCCATTCTATGACTTCACACACCTCCATTCTGTGACTTCACACACCTCACTTCTGTGACTTCACACACCTACATTATGACTACACACACCTCCATTCTATGACTTCACACACCTCCATTCTATGACGTCACACACCTCCATTCTGTGACTTCACACACCTCCATTCTGAGTTCACACACCTCCATTCTGTGACTTCACAAACCTCAATTCTGGCTTCACACACCTCCATTCTATGACTTCACACACTTCCATTCTCTGACTTCGCACACCTCCATTCTTTGACTTCACACACCTCCATTGTGAGTTCACACACCTCCATTCTGTGACTTCACACACCTCCATTCTGTGAGTTCACACACCTCCATTCTGTGAGTTCACACACCTCCATTCTATGACTTCACACACCTCCATTCTATGAATTCACACATCTCCATTCTGTGACTTCGCACAACTCCATTCTATGACTTCCCACACCTCCATTCTGGGACTTCACACACCTCCATTCTGAGTTCACACACATCCGTTCTGTGATTTAACACACCTTCATTCCGTGACTTCACACACCTTCATTCTATGACTTCACACACCTCCATTCTATAACTTCACACACCTCCATTCTTTGACTTCACCCACCATCATTGTGATTTCACACACCTCCATTCTGTGACTTCACACACCTCCATTCTGTGACTTCACACACCTCCATTCTGTGACTTCACACACATCCATTCTATGACTTCACACACCTACATACGGTGACTTCACACACCTCCATTCTATGACTTCACACACCTCCATTCTGACTTCACACAGCTCCATTCTATGACTTCACACACCTCCATTCTTTGACTTCACCCACCATCATTGTGAGTTCACACACCTCCATTCTGTGACTTCACACACCTCCATTCTGTGACTGCACACACCTCCATTCTGTGACTTCACACACATCCATTCTATGACTTCACTCCTACATACGGTGACTTCACACACCTCCATTCTATGACTTCACACACTTCCATTCTTTGACTTCACACACCTCCATTCTTTGACTTCACACACCTCCATTCTGACTTCACACAGCTCCATTCTATGACTTCACACACCTCCATTCTATGACTTCACACACCTCCATTCTGACTTCACAAACATCAATTCTGTGACTGCACACACCTCCATTCTATGACTTCACACACCTCCATTCTGACTTCACACAGCTCCATTCTATGACTTCACACACCTCCATTCTATGACTTCACACACCTCCATTCTGACTTCACAAACATCAATTCTGTGACTGCACACACCTCCATTCTATGACTTCACACACCTCCATTCTGTGACTTCACACACCTCAATTCTGTGCCTTTACACACCTCCATCCTATGACTTAACACACCTTCATTCTTATTTCACAAACATCCATTCTATGACTGCACACACCTCCATTCTATGACTTCACACACCTCCATTCTGTGACTTCACACACCTCACTTGGGTGACTTCACACACCTACATTATGACTTCACACACCTCCATTCTATGACTTCAAACACCTCCATTCCATGACTTCATACACCTCCATTCTGTGACTTCACACACCTCCATTCTGAGTTCACACACCTCCATTCTGTGACTTCACACACCTCAACTCTGGCTTTACACACCTCCATTCTATGACTTCACACACTTCCATTCTCTGACTTCGCACACCTCCATTCTTTGACTTCACACACCTCCATTGTGAGTTCACACACCTTCATTCTGTGACTTCACACACGTCCATTCTGTGACTTCACACTCCTCCATTCTGTGAGTTCACACACCTCCATTCTATGACTTCACACACCTCCATTTTATGAATTCACACATCTCCATTCTGTGACTTCACACAACTCCATTCTATGACTTCCCACACCTCCATTCTTGGACTTCACACACCACCATTCTGAGTTCACACACCTCCGTTCTGTGACTTAACACACCTTCATTCCGTGACTTCACACACCTTCATTCTATGACTACACACCTCCATTCTATGACTTCACACACCTCCATTCTTTGACTTCACACACCACCATTGTGAGTTCACACACCTCCATTCTGTGACTTCACACACCTCCATTCTGTGACTTCACACACCTCTATTCTATGACTTCACACACCTCCATTCTATGACTTCACACACCTCGATTCTTTGACTTCACAAACCTCCATTCTGACTTCACACACCTCCATTCTGACTTCACAAACATCAATTCTGTGACTTCACACACCTCCATTCTATGACTTCACACACCTCCATTCTGTGACTTCACACACTTCAATTCTGTGACTTCACACACCTACATTATGACTTCACACACCTACATTCTAGGACTTCTTACACATCCATTCCATGACTTCACACACCTCCATTCTGTGACTTCACACACCTACATTCTGAGTTCACACACCTCCATTCTGTGACTTCACACACCTCAATTCTGTGCCTTTACACACCTCCATCCTATGACTCAACACACCTTCATTCTTACTTCACAAACATCCATTCTATGACTGCACACACCTCCATTCTATGACTTCACGCACCTCCATTCTGTGACTTCACACACCTCCATTCTGTGACTTCACACACCTCAATTCTGTGACTTCACACACATACATTATGACTTCACACACCTCCATTCTATGACTTCACACACCTCCACTCTATGACTTCACACAACTCCATTGTGAGTTCACACACCTCCATTCTGACTTCACACACCTCCATTCTGTGACTTCACACACCTCTATTCTATGACTTCACACACCTCCATTCTATGACTTCACACACCTCGATTCTATGACTTCACAAACCTCCATTCTGACTTCACACACCTCCATTCTGACTTCACAGACATCAATTCTGTGACTTCACACACCTCCATTCTATGACTTCACACACCTCCATTCTGTCACTTCACACACCTCAACTCTGTGACTTCACACACCTACATTATCACTTCACACACCTCCATTCTAGGACTTCACACACCTCCATTCTATGACTTCACACACCCCCATTCTGTGACTTCACACACCTCCATTCTGAGTTCACACACCTCCATTCTGTGACTTCACACACCTCAATTCTGTGCCTTTACACACCTACATCCTATGACTTAACACACCTTCATTCTTACTTCACAAACATCCATTCCATGACTGCACACACCTCCATTCTATGACTTCACACACCTCCATTCTATGACTTCACACACCTCCATTCTGTGACTTCACACACCTCACTTCTGTGACTTCACACACCTTCATTATGACTACACACACCTCCATTCTATGACTTCACACACCTCCATTCTATGACGTCACACACCTCCATTCTGTGACTTCACACACCTCCATTCTGAGTTCACACACCTCCATTCTGTGACTTCACACACCTCAATTCTGGCTTCACACACCTCCATTCTATGACTTCACACACTTCCATTCTCTGACTTCGCACACCTCCATTCTTTGACTTCACACACCTCCATTGTGAGTTCACACACCTCCATTCTGTGACTTCACACACCTCCATTCTGTGACTTCACACACCTCCATTCTGTGAGTTCACACACCTCCATTCTATGACTTCACACACCTCCATTCTATGAATTCACACATCTCCATTCTGTGACTTCGCACAACTCCATTCTATGACTTCCCACACCTCCATTCTGGGACTTCACACACCTCCATTCTGAGTTCACACACATCGGTTCTGTGATTTAACACACCTTCATTCCGTGACTTCACACACCTTCATTCTATGACTTCACACACCTCCATTCTATGATTTCACAAACCTCCATTCTTTGACTTCACCCACAATCATTGTGAGTTCACACACCTCA
>NW_028327609.1:0-45748 GCF_031878675.1 Megascapheus bottae | reverse complement strand
TTGTGAAATCATAGAATGGAGGTGTGTGAAGTCATAGAATGGATGTTTGTGAAGTAAGAATGAAGGGTGTGTTAAGTCATAGAATGGAGGTGTGTGAAAGCACAGAATGGAGGAGTGTGAAGTCATAGAATGGAGGTGAGTGAACTTACAATGGAGGTGTGTGAAGTCAAAGAATGGAGGTGCGTGAAGTCCAAAAATGGAGGTGTGTGAAGTCAAACAATTGTGGTGTGTGTAGTCACAGAACGGAGGTCTGTGAAGTCAAAGAATGGAAGTGTGTGAAGTCAAAATGGAGGTGTGTGAAGTCACAGAATTGAGGTGTGTGAAGTCAGAATGGCGGTGTGTGAAGTGAGAATGGAGGTGTGTGAAGTCATAGAATGGAGGTGTGTGAAGTCACAATGCCAGGTGTGTGAACTCATAGATTGGAGGCGTGTGAAGTCATACAATGGAGGTGTGTGAAGTCAGAATGGAGATGTGTGAAGTCACAGAATGGAGGTGTGTGAAGTCATAGAATGTTGGTGTGTCAAGTCATAGAATGGAGGTGTATGAAGTCATAGAATGGAGGTGTGTAAAGTCAGAATGAAGGTGTGTGAAGTCATAGAATGGCGGTTGTGTGGAGTCATAGAATGGAGGTGTGTGAAGTCATAGAATGGAAGTGTGTGAAGTCATTGAATGGAGGTGTGTGAAGTCATAGAATGGAGATGTATGAAGTCATAGAATGGAGGTGTGTGAAGTCACAGAAAGAGGTGTGTGAAGTCACAGTATGCAGTTGTGAAGTCACAATGCAGATGTGTGAGTCATAGCATAGAGGTGTGTGAAGTCACAGAATGGAGGTGTGTGAAATCAGAATAGAGGTGTGCGAACTCATAAAATGGAGGTGTGTGAAGTCATATAATGGAGGTGTGTGAAGTCAGAATGGAGATGTGTGAAGTCACAGAATGGAGGGTGTGAAGTCATAGAATGTTGGTTTGTGAAGTCATAGAATGGAGGTGTATGAAGGCATAGAATGGAGGTGTGTGAAGTCAGAATGGAGATGGGTGAAGTCACAGAATGGAGGTGTGTGAAGTCATAGAATGTTGGTGTGTGAAGTCATAGAATGGAGGTGTATGAAGTCAAAGAATGGAGGTGTGTGAAGTCAGAATACAGGTGTGTGAAGTCATAGAATGGCGGCGGGTGAAGTCATAGAATGGAGGTGTGTGAACTCATAGAATGGAGGTGTTTGAAGTCATACAATGGAGGTGTGTGAAGTCAGAATGGAGATGTGTGAAGTCACAGAATGGAGGTGGGTGAAGTCATAGAATGTTGGTGTGTGAAGTCATAGAATGGAGGTGTAAGAAGTAAAAGTCTGGAGGTGTGTGAAGTCATAGAATGGAGTTGTGTGAAGTCATAGATGGAGGTGTGTGATGTCATAGAATGTTGGTGTGTGAAGTCATAGAATGGAGGTGTATGAAGTCAAAGATTGGAGGTCTGTGAAGTCATAAATGGAGTTGTGTGAAGTCATATATGGAGGTGTGTGAAGTCATATAATGGAGGTGTGTGAAGTCAGAATGGAGCTGTGTGAAGTCATAGAATGGAGGATGTGTGAAATCAGAATGGAGGTATGTGAAGTCACAGAATGGAGGTGTGTGAAGTCAGAATGGAGGTGTGTGAACTCATAGAATGGAGGTGTGTGAAGTCAGAATGGAAGTGCGTGAAGTCATAGAATGGAGGTGTGTGAAGTGAGAATGGAGGTGTGTGAACTCATAGAATGGAGGTGTGTGAAGTCACAATGGAGGGTGTGTGAAGTCATAGAATGGATGGTGTGTGTGTGAAGTCACAGAATGGAGGTGTGTGAAGTCATAGAATGGAGCTGTGTGAAGTCAGATTGGAGGTTGTGTGAAGTCACAGAATGGAGGGAGGTGTGTGAACTCAGAATGGAGGAGTGTGAAGTCACAGAATGGAGGTGTGTGAAGTCATAGAATGGAGGTGTGTGAAGTCATAGAATGGAGGTGTGTGAAGTCACAGATTTGAGGTGTGTGAAGTCACAGAATGGAGGTGTGTGAAGTCACAGAATGGAGGTGTGTGAAGTCATAGAATGGAGCTGTGTGAAGTCAGATTGGAGGTGTGTGAAGTCACAGAATGGAGGGAGGTGTGTGAACTCAGAATGGAGGAGTGTGAAGTCACAGAATGGAGGTGTGTGAAGTCATAGAATGGAGGTGTGTGAAGTCATAGAATGGAGGTGTGTGAAGTCATAGAATGGAGGTGTGTGAAGTCACAGAATTGAGGTGTGTGAAGTCACAGGATGGAGGTGTGTGACGTCACAGAATGGAGGTGTGTGAAGTCATAGAATGGAGGTGTGTGAAGTCATAGAATGGAGGTGAGTGAAGTCATAGAATGGATGTTTGTGAAGTAAGAATGAAGGTGTGTTAAGTCATAGATGGAGGTGTGAAAGCACAGAATGGTGGTGTGTGAAGTCATAGAATGGAGCTGTGTGAATTCAGAATGGAGGTGTGTGAAGTCATAGAATGGAGGTGTGTGAACTCATAGAATGGAGGTGTTTGAAGTCATACAATGGAGGTGTGTGAAGTCAGAATGGAGATGTGTGAAGTCACAGAATGGAGGTGGGTGAAGTCATAGAATGTTGGTGTGTCAAGTCATAGAATGGAGGTGTATGAAGTCATAGAATGGAGGTGTGTAAAGTCAGAATGAAGGTGTGTGAAGTCATAGAATGGCGGTGTGTGGAGTCATAGAATGGAGGTGTGTGAAGTCATAGAATGGAAGTGTGTGAAGTCATTGAATGGAGGTGTGTGAAGTCATAGAATGGAGGTGTAAGAAGTAAAAGTATGGAGGTGTGTGAAGTCATAGAATGGAGTTGTGTGAGGTCATAGATGGAGGTGTGTGGATGTCATAGAATGTTGGTGTGTGAAGTCAGAATGGAGCTGTGTGAAGTCATAGAATGGAGTTGTGTGAAATCAGAATGGAGGTATGTGAAGTCACAGAATGGAGGTGTGTGAAGTCAGAATGGAGTTGTGTGAAGTCATAGAATGGAGGTGTGTGCAGTCAGAATGGAAGTGCGTGAAGTCATAGAATGGAGGTGTGTGAAGTCAGAATGGAGGGTGTGTGAACTCATAGAATGGAGGTGTGTGAAGTCACAATGGAGGTGTGTGAAGTCATAGAATGGAGGTGTGTGAAGACACAGAATGGAGGTGTGTGAAGTCATAGAATGGAGCTGTGTGAAGTCAGATTGGAGGTGTGTGAAGTCATAGAATGGAGGTGTTTGAAGTCATACAATGGAGGTGTGTGAAGTCAGAATGTAGATGTGTGAAGTCACAGAATGTAGGTGGGTGAAGTCATAGAATGTTGGTGTGTCAAGTCATAGAATGGAGGTGTATGAAGTCATAGAATGGAGGTGTGTGAAGTCAGAATACAGGTGTGTGAAGTCATAGAATGGCGGCGTGTTAAGTTATAGAATGGAGGTGTGTGAACTCATAGAATGGAGGTGTTTGAAGTCATACAATGGAGGTGTGTGAAGTCAGAATGTAGATGTGTGAAGTCACAGAATGTAGGTGGGTGAAGTCATAGAATGTTGGTGTGTGAAGTCATAGAATGGAGGTGTAAGAAGTAAAAGTATGGAGGTGTGTGAAGTCATAGAATGGAGTTGTGTGATGTCATAGATGGAGGTGTGTGAAATCAGAATGGAGGTATGTGAAGTCAAAGAATGGAGGGTGTGTGAAGTCAGAATGGAGTTGAGTGAAGTCATAGAATGAAGGTGTGTGAAGTCAGAATGGAAGTGCGTGAAGTCATAGAATGGAGGTGTGTGAAGTCAGAATGGAGGTGTTGTGAACTCATAGAATGCAGGTGTGTGAAGTCACAATGGAGGTGTGTGAAGTCACAGAATGGAGGTGTGTGAAGTCATAGAATGGAGCTGTGTGAAGTCAGATTGGAGGTGTGTGAAGTCACAGAATGGAGGGAGGTGTGTGAACTCAGAATGGAGGAGTGTGAAGTCACAGAATGGAGGTGTGTGAAGTCATAGAATGGAGGTGTGTGAAGTCATAGAATGGAGGTGTGTGAAGTCACAGAATTGAGGTGTGTGAAGTCACAGAATGGAGGTGTGTGTGACGTCACAGAATGGAGGTGTGTGAAGTCATAGAATGGAGGTGTGTGATGTCATAGAATGGAGGTGAGGGAAGTCATAGAATGGATGTTTGTGAAGTAAGAATGAAGGTGTGTTAAGTCATAGAATGGAGGTGTGAAAGCACAGAATGGAGGTGTGTGAAATCATAGAATGGAGCTGTGTGAATTCAGAATGGAGGTGTTTGAAGTCATAGAATGGAGGTGTGTGAACTCACAATGGAGGTGTGTGAAGTCAAAGAATGGAGGTGCGTGAAGTCCAAAAATGGAGATGTGTGAAGTCAAACAATGTAGGTGTTGTGAAGTCACAGAATGGGTGTGTGTTAGTCAAAGAATGGAAGTGTGTGAAGTCAAAATGGAGGTGTGTGAAGTCACAGAATGGAGGTGTGTGAAGTCACAGTATGGAGGTGTGTGAAGTCATAGAATGGAGGTGTGTGAAGTCACAGAATGGAGGTGTGTGAAGTAACAGAATGGAGGTGTGTGAAGTCATAGAATGGATGTTTGTGAAGTAAGAATGGAGGGTGTGTGAAGTCATAGAATGTAGGTGTGTGAAGTCACAGAATTGAGGTGTGTGAAGTCACAGAATGGAGGTGTGTGACGTCACAGAAAGGAGGTGTGTGAAGTCATAGAATGGAGGTGTGTGAAGTCATAGAATGGAGGTGTGTGAAGTCATAGAATGGATGTTTGTAAAGTAAGAATGAAGGTGTGTTAAGTCATAGAATGGAGGTGTGTGAAAGCAGAGAATGGAGGTGTGTGAAGTCAGAGAATGGAGGTGTGTGAACTCACAATGGAGGTGTGTGAAGTCAAAGAATGGAGGTGCGTGAAGTCCAAAAATGGAGGTGTGTGAAGTCAAACAATGGTGGTGTGTGTAGTCACAGAATGGAGGTGTGTGAAGTCAAAGAATGGAAGTGTGTGAAGTCAAAATGGAGGTGTGTGAAGTCACAGAATTGAGGTGTGTGAATTCAGAATGGCGGTGTGTGAAGTGAGAATGGAGGTGTGTGAAGTTACAGAATGGAGGTGTATGAAGTCAAAGATTGGAGGTCTGTGAAGTCATGAAATGGAATTGTGTGAAGTCATATATGGAGGTGTGCGAAGTCATATAATGGAGGTGTGTGAAGTCAGAATGGAACTCTGTGAAGTCATAGAATGGAGGTGTGTGAAATCAGAATGGAGGTATGTGAAGTTACAGAATGGTGGTGTGTGAAGTCAGAATGGAGTTGTGTGAACTCATAGAATGGAGGTGTGTGAAGTCAGAATGGAGGTGTGTGAACTCATAGATTGGAGGTGTGTGAAGTTCACAATGGAGGTGTGTGTAGTCATAGAATGGAGGTGTGTGAAGTCATAGAATGGAGCTGTATGAAGTCAGATTGGAGGTGTGTGAAGTCACAGAATGGAGGTGTGTGAACTCATAATGGAGGTGTGTGAAGTCAAAGAATGGAGGTCTGTGAAGTCATAGAATGGAAGTGTGTGAAGTCATAGAATGGAGGTGTGTGAAGACAGAATTGAGGTGTGTGAAGTCACAGAATTGAGGTGTGTGAACTCAGAATGATGGTGTGTGAAGTCACAGAATGGAGGTTCGTGAAGTCATAGAATGGAGGTGTGTCAAGTCATGGAATGGATGTTTCTGAAGTAGAATGAAGGTGTGTGAAGTCATAGAATGGAGGTGTGTGAAGTCAAAATGGAGGTGTGCGAACTCATAAAATGGAGATGTGTGAAATCATGGAATGGAGGTGTCGTGAAGTCCAGAAATGGAGGTGTGTGAAGTCGAACATTGGTGGTGTGTGAAGTCACAGAATGGAGGTGTGTGAAGTCAAAGAATGGAAGTGTGTGAAGTCACAGAATTGATGTTTGTGAAGTCAGAATGGAGGTGTGTGAAGTCACAGAATGGAGGTGTGTGAAGTCATAGAATGAAGGTGTGTGAAGTCAAGGAATGAGGGTGTGTTAAGTCACAGAACGGAGGTGTTTGAACTCAGAATGGAGGTGTGTGAAGTCCCAGAATGGAGGTGTGGGAAGTCATAGAATGGAGTTGTGTGAAGTCACTGAATGGAGATGTGTGAATTCATAGAATGGAGGTGTGTGAAGTCATAGAATGTTGGTGTGTGAAGTCACAGAATGGAGGTGTGTGAAGTCACACAATGGAGGTGTGTGAACTGAAAATGGAGGTGTGTGAAGTCAAAGAATGGAGGTGTGTGAAGTCACAGAATGGGAGGTGTGTGAATTCAAAATGGAGTTGTGTGTCCTCAAAGAATGGAGGTTTGTGAAGTCACAATGGAGGTGTGTGAAGTCATAGAATGGAGGTGTGTGAAGTCACAGAATGGAGGTGTGTGAAGTCATAGAATGGAGCTGTGTGAAGTCAGATTGGAGGTGTGTGAAGTCACAGAATGGAGGTGTGTGAACTCAGAATGGAGGTGGGTGAAGTCACAGAATGGAGGTGTGTGAAGTCATAGAATGGAAGTGCGTGAAGTCATAGAATGGAGGTGTGTGAAGTCATAGAATGGAGGTGTGTGAAGTCATAATGTAGGTGTGTGAAGTCACAGAACTGAGCTGTGTGAAGTCACAGAATGGAGGTGTGTGAAGTCATAGAATGGAGGTGTGTGAAGTCATAGAATGGATGTTTGTGAAGTAAGAATGAAGGTGTGTGAAGTCATAGAATGGAGGTGTGTGAAGTCACAGAATGGAGGTGTGTGAACGTCACAGAATGGAGGTGTGTGAAGTCATAGAATGGAGGTGTGTGAAGTCACAGAATGGAGGTATGTGAAGTCATAGAATGGATGTTTGTGAAGTAAGAAGGACGGTGTGTTAAGTCATAGAATGGAGGTGTGTGAAAGCACAGAATGGAGGTGTGTGAAGTCACAGAATGGAGGTGCGTGAAGTCAAAATGGAGGTGTGTGAACTGAGAATGGAGGTGTGTGAAGTCACAGAATGGAGGTGAGTGAAGTCATTGAATGGAGGTGTGTGAAGTCACAGAATGGAGGTGTGTGAAGTCATAGAATGAAGGTGTGTGAAGTCACAGAATGAAGGTGTGTTAAGTCACAGAACGGAGGTGTTTGAACTCAGAATGGAGGTGTGTGAAGTCCCAGAATGGAGGTGTGGGAAGTCATAGAATGGAGTTGTGTGAAGTCACTGAATGGAGATGTGTGAATTCATAGAATGGAGGTGTGTGAAGTCATAGAATGGTGGTGTGTGAAGTCACAGAATGGAGGTGTGTGAAGTCACACAATGGAGGTGTGTGAACTGACAATGGAGGTGTGTGAAGTCAAAGAATGGAGGTGTGTGAAGTCACAGAATGGAGGTGTGTGAATTCAAAATGGAGTTGTGTGTCCTCAAAGAATGAAGGTGTGTGAAGTCACAATGGAGGTGTGTGAAGTCATAGAATGGAGGTGTGTGAAGTCACAGAATGGAGGTTTGTGAAGTCATAGAATGGAGCTGTGTGAAGTCAGATTGGAGGTGTGTGAAGTCACAGAATGGAGGTGTGTGAACTCAGAATGGAGGTGGGTGCAGTCACAGAATGGAGGTGTGTGAAGTCATAGAATGGAAGTGCGTGAAGTCATAGAATGGAGGTGTGTGAAGTCATAGAATGGAGGTGTGTGAAGTCATAATGCAGGTGTTGTGAAGTCACAGAACTGAGCTGTGTGAAGTCACAGAATGGAGGTGTGTGAAGTCATAGAATGGAGGTGTGTGAAGTCATAGAATTGATGTTTGTGAAGTAAGAATGAAGGTGTGTGAAGTCATAGAATGGAGATGTGTGAAGTCACAGAATGGAGGTGTGTGACGTCACAGAATGGAGGTGTGTGAAGTCATAGAATGGAGGTGTGTGAAGTCACAGAATGGAGGTATGTGAAGTCATAGAATGGATGTTTGTGAAGTAAGAATGACGGTGTGTTAAGTCATAGATTGGAGGTGTGTGAAAGCAAAGAATGGAGGTGTGTGAAGTCACAGAATGGAGGTGCGTGAAGTCAAAATGGAGGTGTGTGAACTGAGAATGGAGGTGTGTGAAGTCACAGAATGGAGGTGAGTGAAGTCATTGAATGGAGGTGTGTGAAGTCATAGAATGGAGGTGTGTGAAGTCATAGAATGGAGGTGTGTGAAGTCATAATGTAGGTGTGTGAAGTCACAGAATTGAGGTGTGTGAAGTCACAGAATGGAGGTGTGTGAAGTCATAGAATGGAGGTGTGTGAAGTCATAGAATGGATGTTTGTGAAGTAAGAATGAAGATGTGTTAAGTCATAGAATGGAGGTGTGTGAAGGCAAAGAATGGGAGTAAGATGTGTGAAGTCATAGAATGGAGCTGTGTGAAGTCATAATCGAGGTGTGTGAAGTCATACAATGGAGGGTGTGTGAACTCACAATGGAGGTATGTGAAGTCAAAGAATGGAGGTGTGTGAATTCAAAGAATGGAAGTGTGTGAAGTCATAGAATGGAGGTGTGTGAAGTCACCGTAAGGAGGTGTGTGAAGTCACAGAATGCAGGTGTGTGAAGTCAGATTGGAGGTGTGTGAAGTCACAGAATGGAGGTGTGTGAACTCAGAATGGAGGTGTGTGAAGTCACAGAATGGAGGTGTGTGAAGTCATAGAATGAAGGTGTGTGAAGTCATAGAATGGAATTGTGTGAAGTCATAGAATGGAGGTGTGTGAAGCCAGAATTGAGGTGTGTGAAGTCACAGAATTGATGTGTATGAATACAGAATGGAGGTGTGTGAAGTAACAGAATGGAGGTTTGTGAAGTCATAGAATGTAGGTGTGTCAAGTCATAGAATGTATGTTTCTGAAGTAGAATGAAGGTGTGTGAAGTCATAGAATGGAGGTGTGTGAAGTCAAAATGGAGGTGTGTAAACTCATAAAATGGAGATGTGTGAAGTCATGGAATAGAGGTGTGTGAAGTCCAAAAATGGAGGAGTGTGAAGTCACAGAATGGAGGTGTGAGAAGTCACAGAATGGAGGTGTGTGAAGTCATAGAATGGAGGAGTGTGAAGTCACAGAATGGAGGTGTGTGAAGTCACAGGATGGGGGTGTGTGAAGTCAAACAATGGAAGTGTGTGAATTCAAAATGGAGGTATGTGAAGTCACAGAATGGAGGTGTGTGAAGTCACAGAATGGAGGTGTGTGAAGTCATAGAATGGAGGAGTGTGAAGTCACAGAATGGAGATGTGTGAAGTCACAGAATGGAGGTGTGTGAAGTCACAGAATGGAGGTGTGTGAAGTCACAGAATGGAGGTGTGTGCACTCACAATGGAGGTGTGTGAAGTCATAGAATGGAGGTGTGTGAAGTCATAATGTAGGTGTGTGAAGTCACAGAACCTGAGCTGTGTGAAGTCACAGAATGGAGGTGTGTGAAGTCATAGAATGGAGGTGTGTGAAGTCATAGAATGGATGTTTGTGAAGTAAGAATGAAGGTGTGTGAAGTCATAGAATGGAGGTGTGTGAAGTCACAGAATGGAGGTGTGTGACGTCACAGAATGGAGGTGTGTGAAGTCATAGAATGGAGGTGTGTGAAGTCACAGAATGGAGGTATGTGAAGTCATAGAATGGATGTTTGTGAAGTAAGAAGGACGGTGTGTTAAGTCATAGAATGGAGGTGTGTGAAAGCACAGAATGGAGGTGTGTGAAGTCACAGAATGGAGGTGCGTGAAGTCAAAATGGAGGTGTGTGAACTGAGAATGGAGGTGTGTGAAGTCACAGATGGAGGTGAGTGAAGTCATTGAATGGAGGTGTGTGAAGTCATAGAATGGAGGTGTGTGAAGTCATAGAATGGAGGTGTGTGAAGTCATAATGTAGGTGTGTGAAGTCACAGAATTGAGGTGTGTGAAGTCACAGAATGGAGGTGTGTGAAGTCATAGAATGGAGGTGTGTGAAGTCATAGAATGGATGTTTGTGAAGTAAGAATGAAGATGTGTTAAGTCATAGAATGGAGGTGTGTGAAGGCAAAGAATGGAGATGTGTGAAGTGATAGAATGGAGCTGTGTGAAGTCATAATCGAGGTGTGTGAAGTCATACAATGGAGGTGTGTGAACTCACAATGGAGGTAGTGAAGTCAAAGAATGGAGGTGTGTGAATTCAAAGAATGGAAGTGTGTGAAGTCATAGAATGGAGCTGTGTGAAGTCACCGTAAGGAGGTGTGTGAAGTCACAGAATGCAGGTGTGTGAAGTCAGATTGGAGGTGTGTGAAGTCACAGAATGGAGGTGTGTGAACTCAGAATGGAGGTGTGTGAAGTCACAGAATGGAGGTGTGTGAAGTCATAGAATGAAGGTGTGTGAAGTCATAGAATGGAATTGTGTGAAGTCATAGAATGGAGGTGTGTGAAGCCAGAATTGAGGTGTGTGAAGTCACAGAATTGATGTGTATGAATACAGAATGGAGGTGTGTGAAGTAACAGAATGGAGGTTTGTGAAGTCATAGAATGTAGGTGTGTCAAGTCATAGAATGTATGTTTCTGAAGTAGAATGAAGGTGTGTGAAGTCATAGAATGGAGGTGTGTGAAGTCAAAATGGAGGTGTGTAAACTCATAAAATGGAGATGTGTGAAGTCATGGAATAGAGGTGTGTGAAGTCCAAAAATGGAGGAGTGTGAAGTCACAGAATGGAGGTGTGAGAAGTCACAGAATGGAGGTGTGTGAAGTCATAGAATGGAGGAGTGTGAAGTCACAGAATGGAGGTGTGTGAAGTCACAGGATGGAGGTGTGTGAAGTCAAACAATGGAAGTGTGTGAATTCAAAATGGAGGTATGTGAAGTCACAGAATGGAGGTGTGTGAAGTCACAGAATGGAGGTGTGTGAAGTCATAGAATGGAGGAGTGTGAAGTCACAGAATGGAGATGTGTGAAGTCACAGAATGGAGGTGTGTGAAGTCACAGAATGGAGGTGTGTGAAGTCACAGAATGGAGGTGTGTACACTCACAATGGAGGTGTGTGAAGTCACAGAATGGAGGTGTGTGAAGTCAAACAATAACGGTGTGTGAAGTCACAGCACGGAGGTGTGTGAAGTCATAGAATGGAGGTGTGTTAAGTCACAGAATGGAGTTGTGTGAAGTCAGAGAATGGAGGTGTGTGAAATCAGAATGGAGGTGTGTGAAGTCACAGAACAGAGATTTGTGAAGTCATAGAATGGAAGTGCGTGAAGTCATAGAATGGATGGTTCTGAAGTAAGAATGAAGGTGTGTGAAGTCATAGAATTGAGGTGTGTGAAGTCAAAATGGAGGTGTGTGAACTCATAGAATGGAGGTGTGTGAACTCATAGAATGGAGGTGTGTGAAGTCATTTAATGGAGGTGTGTGAAGTCAAAAATGTAGGTGTGTGAAGTCAAACAATAAAGGTGTGCGAAGTCACAGAATGCAGGTGTGTGAAATCACAGAATGGAGGTGTGTGAAGTCAAAAAGGAGGTGTGTAGAGTCACAAATGGAGGTGTGTGAACTCATAGAATGGATGTTTCTGAAGTAGAATGAAGGTGTGTGAAGTCACAGAATGGAGGTGTGTGATGTCACAGAATGGAGGTGTGTGATGTCAGAATGGAGTTGTGTGAAGTCATAGAATGGAGGTGTGTGAAGTCAGAATGGAGGTGTGTGAAGTCATAGAATGGAGGTGTGTGAAGTCAGAATGGAGGTTTATGAACTCAAAATGGAGGTGTGTGAAGTCATAGAATGGAGGTGTGTGAAGTTATAGAATGAAGGTGTGTGAAGTCACAGAATGAAGGTGTGTTAAGTCACAGAACAGAGGTGTGTGAACTCAGAATGGTGGTGTGTGAAGTCCCAGAATGGAGGTGTTGTAAGTCATAGAATGGACTTGTGTGAAGTCATAGAATGGAGGTGTGTGAAGTCAAAGAATGGAGGTCTGTGAAGTCACAGAATTGAGGTGTGTGAACTCAGAATGATGGTGTGTGAAGTCACAGAATGGAGGTGTGTGAAGTCAAAATGGAGGTGTGCGAACTCAAAAAATGGATATGTGTGAAATCATGGAATGGAGGTGTGTGAAGTCCAGAAATGGAGGTGTGTGAAGTCAAACAATGGTGGTGTGTGAAGTCACAGAATGGAGGTGTGTGAAGTCAAAGAATGGAAGTGTGTGAAGTCACAGAATTGATGTTTGTGAAGTCAGAATGGAGGTGTGTGAAGTCATAGAATGGAGGTGTGTGAAGTCATAGAATGAAGGTGTGTGAAGTCACAGAATGAAGGTGTGTTAAGTCACAGAACGGAGGTGTTTGAACTCAGAATGGAGGTGTGTGAAGTCCCAGAATGGAGGTGTGGGAAGTCATAGAATGGAGTTGTGTGAAGTCACTGAATGGAGATGTGTGAATTCATAGAATGGAGATGTGTGAAGTCATAGAATGGTGGTGTGTGAAGTCACAGAATGGAGGTGTGTGAAGTCACAGAATGGAGGTGTGTGAACTGACAATGGAGGTGTGTGAAGTCAAAGAATGGAGGTGTGTGAAGTAACCGAATGGAGGTGTGTGAAGTCAGAATGGAGGTGTGTGAAGTCACAGAATGGAGGTGTGTGAAGTCACAGAATGGAGGTGTGTGAATTCAAAATGGAGTTGTGTGTCCTCAAAGAATGGAGGTGTGTTAAGTCACAATGGAGGTGTGTGAAGTCATAGAATGGAGGTGTGTGAAGTCGCAGAATGGCGGTGTGTGAAGTCATAGAATGGAGCTGTGAAGTCAGATTGGAGGTGTGTGAAGTCACAGAATGGAGGTGTGTGAACTCAGAATGGAGGTGGGATAAGTCACAGAATGGAGGTGTGTGAAGTCATAGAATGGAAGTGCGTGAAGTCATAGAATGGAGGTGTGTGAAGTCATAGAATGGAGGTGTGTGAAGTCATAATGTAGGTGTGTGAAGTCACAGAACTGAGGTGTGTGAAGTCACAGAATGGAGGTGTGTGAAGTCATAGAATGGAGGTGTGTGAAGTCATAGAATGGATGTTTGTGAAGTAAGAATGAAGGTGTGTGAAGTCATAGAATGGAGGTGTGTGAAGTCGTAGAATGGAGGTGTGTGAAGTCACAATGGAGGTGTGTGAAATCACAGAATGGAGGTGTGTGAAGTCAAAATGGAGGTGTGTGAAGTCAAAGAATGGAGGTGTGTGAAGTCATTGAATGGGGGTGTGTGAAGTCATGGAATGGAGGTTTGTAAATCAAACATTGGAAGTGTGTGAAGTTTCAGAAAGGAGATGTGTGAAGTCATAGAATTGAGGTTTGTGAAGTCATAGAATGGAGGTGTGTGAAGTCATAGAATGGAGGTGTATGAAGTCATAGAATGGAGGTGTGTGAAGTCAGAATGGAGATGTGTGAAGTAACAGATTGGGGGTGGGTAAAGTCATAGAATGTTGGTGTATGAAGTCATAGAATGGAGGTGTATGAAGTCATAGAATGGAGGTGTGTGAAGTCAAAATGGTGGTGTGTGAAGTCACAGAATGGTGGTATGTGAGTCATAGAATGGAGGTGTGTGAAATCCGATTGGAGGTGTGTGAATTCACAGATTGGAGGCGTGTCAACTCAGAAAGGAGGTGTGTAAAATCATAGAATGGATGTGTGTGAAGGCATAGAATGGAGGTGTGTGAAATCATAGAATGGAGGTGTGTGAAGTCACAGAATTGAGGTGTGTGAAGTTAGAATGGAGGTGTGTGAAGTCAGAATGGAGGTGTGTGAAGTCACAGAATGGAGGTGTGTGAGTTCACAATGTAGGTGTGTGAACACATAGAATGGAGGTTTATGAAATCAAAATGTAGGTATGTGAAGTCATAGAATGGAGGTGTGTGAAGTCGTAGAATGGAGGTGTGTGAATTCATAGAATGGAGGTTTGTGAAGTCAGAGAATCGAGGTGTGTGAAGTCACAGAATGGAGGTGTGTGAAGTCACAGAATGGAGGTGTGTGAAGTCATAGAAGGGAAGGGTGTGAAGTCATAGAATGGAGGTGTGAGTAGTCAGAATGGAGGTGTGTGAAGTCACAGAATGGAGGTGTGTGAACTCATCGAATGGAGGTGTGTGAACTCATAGAATGGAGATGTGTGAAATCATAGAATGGAGGTGTTTGAAATCATGGAATGGAGGTGTGTGTAGTCCAGAAATGGAGGTGTGTGAAGTCAAACAATGGTGGTGTGTGAGTCACAGAATGGAGGTGTGTGAAGTCAAAGAATGGAAGTGTGTGAAGTCACAGAATTGATGTTTGTGAAGTCAGAATGGAGGTGTGTGAAGTCATAGAATGGAGGTGTGTGAAGTCATAGAATGAAGGTGTGTGAAGTCACAGAATGAAGGTGTGTTAAGTCACAGAACGGAGGTGTGTGAACTCAGAATGGAGGTGTGTGAAGTCCCAGAATGGTGGTGTGTGAAGTCACAGAATGGAGGTGTGTGAAGTCACAGTATGGAGGTGTGTGAAGTCATAGAATGGAGGTGTGTGAAGTCACAGAATGGAGGTGTGTGAAGTCACAGAATGGAGGTGTGTGAAGTCACAGAATGGAGGTGTGTGAAGTCACAGAATGGAGGTGTGTGAATTCAAAATGGAGTTGTGTGTACTCAAAGAATGGAGGTGTGTGAAGTCATAATGGAGGTGTGTGAAGTCATAGAATGGAGGTGTGTGAAGTCGCAGAATGGCGGTGTGTGAAGTCATAGAATGGAGCTGTGTGAAGTCAGATTGGAGGTGTGTGAAGTCACAGAATGGAGGTGTGTGAACTCAGAATGGAGGTGGGTGAAGTCACAGAATGGAGGTGTGTGAAGTCATAGAATGGAAGTGCGTGAGGTCATAGAATGGAGGTGTGTGAAGTCATAGAATGGAGGTGTGTGAAGTCATAATGTAGGTGTGTGAAGTCACAGAATTGAGGTGTGTGAAGTCACCGAATGGAGGTGTGTGAAGTCATAGAATGGAGGTGTGTGAAGTCATAGAATGGATGTTTGTGAAGTAAGAATGGAGGTGTGTGAAGTCACAGAATGGAGGTGTGTGAAGTCATAGAATGGATGTTTGTGAAGTAAGAATGAAGGTGTGTGAAGTCATAGAATGGAGGTGTGTGAAGTCACAGAATGGAGGTGTGTGACGTCACAGAATGGAGGTGTGTGAAGTCATAGAATGGAGGTGTGTGAAGTCACAGAATGGAGGTATGTGAAGTCATAGAATGGATGTTTGTGAAGTAAGAATGAAGGTGTGTTAAGTCATAGAATGGAGGTGTGTGAAAGCACAGAATGGTGGTGTGTGAAGTCAAAGAATGGAGGTGCGTGAAGTCCAAAAATGGACGTGTGTGAAGTCAAACAATGGTGGTGTGTGTAGTCACAGAATGGAGGTGTGTGCAGTCAAAGAATGGAAGTGTGTGAAGTCAAAATGGAGGTGTGTGAAGTCACAGAATAGAGGTGTGTGAAGTCAGAATGGCGGTGTGTGAAGTGAGAATGGAGGTGTGTGAAGTCATAGAATGGAGGTGTGTGAAGTCACAATGCAGGTGTGTGAACTCATAGATTGGAGGCGTGTGAAGTCATACAATGGAGGTGTGTGAAGTCAGAATGGAGATGTGTGAAGTCATAGAATGTTGGTGTGTCAAGTCATAGAATGGAAGTTTATGAAGTCAAAGAATGGAGGTGTGTAAAGTCAGAATGAAGGTTTGTGAAGTCATAGAATGGCGGTGTGTGGAGTCATAGAATGGAGGTGTGTGAAGTCATAGAATGGAATTGTGTGAAGTCATTGAAAGGATGTGTGTGAAGTCATAGAATGGAGATGTATGAAGTCATAGAATGGAGGTGTGTCAAGTCACAGAAAGGAGGTGTGTGAAGTCACAGTATGGAGTTGTGTGAAGTCACAATGCAGATGTGTGAAGTCATAGCATAGAGGTGTGTGAAGTCACAGAATGGAGGTGTGTGAAATGAGAATACAGGTGTGCAAAATCATAAAATGGAGGTGTGTGAAGTCATAGAATGGAGATGTGAAGTCAGAATGGAGATGTGTGAAGTCACAGAATGGAGGTGTGTGAAGTCATAGAATGTTGGTTTGTGAAGTCATAGAATGGAGGTGTATGAAGTCATAGAATGGAGGTGTGTGAAGTAAGTATGGACATGAGTGAAGTCACAGAATGGAGGTGTGTGAAGTCATAGAATGTTGGTGTATGCAGTCATAGAATGGAGGTGAATGAAGACATACAATGGAGGTGTGTGAAGTCAAAATGGTGGTGTGTGAAGTCACAGAATGGAGGTGTGTGAAGTCATAAAATGGAGGTGTGTGAAGTCAGATTGGAGGAGTGTGAAGTCACAGAACGGAGGTGTGTCAACACAGAAAGGAGGTGTGTAAAGTCATAGAATGGAGGTGTTGAAGTCATAGAATGGAGGTGTGTGAAGTCACAATGGAGGTGTGTGAAATCACAGAATGGAGGTGTGTGAAGTCAAAATGGAGGTGTGTGAAGTCAAAGAATGGAGGTGTGTGAAGTCATTGAATGGGGGTGTGTGAAGTCATGGAATGGAGGTTTGTAAATCAAACATTGGAAGTGTGTGAAGTTTCAGAAAGGAGATGTGTGAAGTCATAGAATTGAGGTTTGTGAAGTCATAGAATGGAGGTGTGTGAAGTCATAGAATGGAGGTGTATGAAGTCATAGAATGGAGGTGTGTGAAGTCAGAATGGAGATGTGTGAAGTAACAGATTGGGGGTGGGTAAAATCATAGAATGTTGGTGTATGAAGTCATAGAGTGGAGGTGTATGAAGTCATAGAATGGAGGTGTGTGAAGTCAAAATGGTGGTGTGTGAAGTCACAGAATGGTGGTATGTGAGTCATAGAATGGAGGTGTGTGAAATCCGATTGGAGGTGTGTGAATTCACAGATTGGAGGTGTGTCAACTCAGAAAGGAGGTGTGTAAAATCATAGAATGGATGTGTGTGAAGGCATAGAATGGAGGTGTGTGAAATCCTAGAATGGAGGTGTGTGAAGTCACAGAATTGAGGTGTGTGAAGTTAGAATGGAGGTGTGTGAAGTCAGAATGGAGGTGTGTGAAGTCACAGAATGGAGGTGTGTGAGTTCACAATGTAGGTGTGTGAACACATAGAATGGAGGTGTATGAAATCAAAATGTAGGTATGTGAAGTCATAGAATGGAGGTGTGTGAAGTCGTAGAATGAAGGTGTGTGAATTCATAGAATGGAGGTTTGTGAAGTCAGAGAATCGAGGTGTGTGAAGTCACAGAATGGAGGTGTGTGAAGTCACAGAATGGAGGTGTGTGAAGTCATAGAAGGGAAGGGTGTGAAGTCATAGAATGGAGGTGTGAGTAGTCAGAATGGAGGTGTGTGAAGTCACAGAATGAAGGTGTGTGAACTCAGAATGGAGGTGTGTGAAGTCACAGAATGGAGGTTTGTGAAGTCATAAAATGGAGGTGTGTGAAGTCATAGAATGGAGGTTTCTGAAGTAAGAATGAAAGTGTGTGAAGTCATAGAATGGAGGTGTGTGAAGTCAAAATGGAGGTGTGTGAACTCATCGAATGGAGGTGTGTGAACTCATAGAATGGAGATGTGTGAAATCATGGAATGGAGGTGTTTGAAATCATGGAATGGAGGTGTGTGTAGTCCAGAAATGGAGGTGTGTGAAGTCAAACAATGGTGGTGTGTGAGTCACAGAATGGAGGTGTGTGAAGTCAAAGAATGGAAGTGTGTGAAGTCACAGAATTGATGTTTGTGAAGTCAGAATGGAGGTGTGTGAAGTCATAGAATGGAGGTGTGTGAAGTCATAGAATGAAGGTGTGTGAAGTCACAGAATGAAGGTGTGTTAAGTCACAGAACGGAGGTGTGTGAACTCAGAATGGAGGTGTGTGAAGTCCCAGAATGGTGGTGTGTGAAGTCACAGAATGGAGGTGTGTGAAGTCACAGTATGGAGGTGTGTGAAGTCATAGAATGGAGGTGTGTGAAGTCACAGAATGGAGGTGTGTGAAGTCACAGAATGGAGGTGTGTGAAGTCACAGAATGGAGGTGTGTGAAGTCACAGAATGGAGGTGTGTGAATTCAAAATGGAGTTGTGTGTACTCAAAGAATGGAGGTGTGTGAAGTCATAATGGAGGTGTGTGAAGTCAAAGAATGGAGGTGTGTGAAGTCGCAGAATGGCGGTGTGTGAAGTCATAGAATGGAGCTTTGTGAAGTCAGATTGGAGGCGTGTGAAGTCACAGAATGGAGGTGTGTGAACTCAGAATGGAGGTGGGTGAAGTCACAGAATGGAGGTGTGTGAAGTCATAGAATGGAAGTGCGTGAAGTCATAGAATGGAGGTGTGTGAAGTCATAGAATGGAGGTGTGTGAAGTCATAATGTAGGTGTGTGAAGTCACAGAATTGAGGTGTGTGAAGTCAACGAATGGAGGTGTGTGAAGTCATAGAATGGAGGTGTGTGAAGTCATAGAATGGATGTTTGTGAAGTAAGAATGAAGGTGTGTGAAGTCATAGAATGGAGGTGTGTGAAGTCACAGAATGGAGGTGTGTGACGTCACAGAATGGAGGTGTGTGAAGTCACAGAATGGAGGTGTGTGAAGTCAAAGAATGGAGGTGTGTGAAGTCATAGATAGGATGTTTGTGAAGTAAGAATGAAGGTGTGTTAAGTCATAGAATGGAGGTGTGTGAAAGCACAGAATGGAGGTGTGTGAAGTCAAAGAATGGAGGTGCGTGAAGTCCAAAAATGGACGTGTGTGAAGTCAAACAATGGTGGTGTGTGTAGTCACAGAATGGAGGTGTGTGAAGTCAAAGAATGGAAGTGTGTGAAGTCAAAATGGAGGTGTGTGAAGTCACAGAATTGAGGTGTGTGAAGTCAGAATGGCCGTGTGTGAAGTGAGAATGGAGGTGTGTGAAGTCATAGAATGGAGGTGTGTGAAGTCACAATGCAGGTGTGTGAACTCATAGATTGGAGTCTTGTGAAGTCATACAATGGAGGTGTGTGAAGTCAGAATGGAGATGTGTGAAGTCATAGAATGTTGGTGTGTCAAGTCATAGAATGGAGGTGTATGAAGTCATAGAATGGAGGTGTGTAAAGTCAGAATGAAGGTGTGTTAAGTCATAGAATGGCGGTGTGTGGAGTCATAGAATGGAGGTGTGTGAAGTCATAGAATGGAATTGTGTGAAGTCATTGAATGGAGGTGTGTGAAGTCATAGAATGGAGATGTATGAAGTCATAGTATGGAGGTGTGTCAAGTCACAGAAAGGAGGTGTGTGAAGTCACAGTATGGAGGTGTGTGAAGTCACAATGCAGATGTGTGAAGTCATAGCATAGAGGTGTGTGAAGTCACAGAATGGAGGTGTGTGAAATGAAAATAGAGGTGTGCAAAATCATAAAATGGAGGTGTGTGAAGTCATAGAATGGAGGTGTGTGAAGTCAGAATGGAGATGTGTGAAGTCACAGAATGGAGGTGTGTGAAGTCATAGAATGTTGGTTTGTGAAGTCATAGAATGGAGGTGTATGAAGACATATAATGGAGGTGTGTGAAGTAAGTATGGACATGAGTGAAGTCACAGAATGGAGGTGTGTGAAGTCATAGAATGTTGGTGTATGCAGTCATAGAATGGAGGTGTATGAAGTCATAAAATGGAGGTGTGTGAAGTCAGATTGGAGGTGTGTGAAGTCACAGAACGGAGGTGTGTCAACTCAGAAAGGAGGTGTGTAAAGTCATAGAATGGAGGTGTGTGAAGTCATAGAATGGAGGTGTGTGAAGTCATAGAATGGAGGTGTGTGAAATCACCGAATTGAGGTGTGTGAAGTCAGAATGGAGGTGTGTGAAGTCACAATGGAGGTGTGTGAAATCACAGAATGGAGGTGTGTGAAGTCAGAATGGAGGTGTGTGAAGTCACAGAATGGAGGTGTCTGAGTTCACAATGTAGGTGTGTGAACACATAGAATGTAGGTGTATGAAGTCAAAATGTAGGTATGTGAAGTCATAGAATGGAGGTGTGTGAAGTGGTAGAATGGAGGTGTGTGAAGTCATAGAATGGAGGTTTGTGAAGTCAGAGAATCGAGGTGTGTGAAGTCACAGAATGGAGGTGTGTGAAGTCACAGAATGGAGGTGTGTGAAGTCATAGAATGGAAGGGTGTGAAGTCATAGAATGGAGGTGTGAGTAGTCAGAATGGTGGTGTGTGAAGTCACAGAATGAAGGTGTGTGAACTCAGAATGGAGGTGTGTGAAGTCACAGAATGGAGGTTTGTGAAGTCATACAATGGAGGTGTCTGAAGTCATAGAATGGATGTTTCTGAAGTAAGAATGAAGTGTGTGAAGTCATAGATTGGAGGTGTGTGAAGTCAAAATGGAGGTGTGTGAACTCATCGAATGGAGGTGTGTGAACTCATAGAATGGAGTTGTGTGAAATCATGGAATGGAGGTGTGTGAATTCAAAGAATGGAGTTGTGTGAAGTCAAACAATATAGGTGTGTGAAATCACAGAATGGAGGTATGTGAAGTCACAGAATGGACGTGGCTGAAGTCAAAACGGAGGTGTGTGAAGTCATAGAATGGAGGTGTGTGAAGTCAGAATGGAGGTGTGTGAACTCATAGAATGGAGGTGTGTGAAGTCACAATGGAGGTGTGTGAAGTCATAGAATGGAGGTGTGTGAAGTCACAGAATGGAGGTGTGTGAAGTCATAGAATGGAGCTGTGTGAAGTCAGATTGGAAGTGTGTGAAATCACAGAATGGATGGAGGTGTGTGAACTCAGAATGGAGGTGTGTGAAGTCACAGAATGGAGGTGTGTGAAGTCATAGAATGGAGGTGTGTGAAGTCATAGAATGGAGGTGTGTGAAGTCACAGAATTGAGGTGTGTGAAGTCACAGAATGGAGCTGTGTGACGTCACAGAATGGAGGTGTGTGAAGTCATAGAATGGAGGTGAGTGAAGTCATAGAATGGATGTTTGTGAAGTAAGAATGAAGGTGTGTTAAGTCATAGAATGGAGGTGTGAAAGCACAGAATGGAGGTGTGTGAAGTGATAGAATGGAGCTGTGTGAATTCAGAATGGAGGTGTGTGAAGTCATAGAATGGAGGTGTGTGAACTCACAATGGAGGTGTGTGAAGTCAAAGAATGGAGGTGCGTGAAGTCCAAAAATGGAGGTGTGTGAAGGCAAACAATGGTGGTGTGTGAAGTCACAGAATGGAGGTGGGTGAAGTCAAGAATGGAAGTGTGTGAAGTCAAAATGGAGGTGTGTGAAGTCACAGAATGCAGTTGTGTGAAGTCACAGTATGGAGGTGTGTGAAGTCACAGAATGGAGGTGTGTGAAGTCACAGAATGGAGGTGTGTGAAGTCACAGAATGGAGGTGAGTGAAGTCAAATGGAGGTGTGTGAACTCAAAGAATGGAGGTGTGTGAAGTCACAGAATGGAGGTGTGTGATGTCATAGAATGGAGGTGTGTGAAGTCACAGAATGGAGGTGTGTGAAGTCATAGAATGGAGGTGTGTGAAGTCATAGAATGGAGGTGTGTGAAGTCATAGAATGGAGGTGTGTGAAGTCACAGAATGGAGGTGTGTGAAGTCATAGAATGGAGGAGTGTGAAGTCACAGAATGGAGATGTGTGAAGTCACAGAATGGAGGTGTGTGAAGTCACAGAATGGAGGTGTGGGAAGTCACAGAATGGAGGTGTGTGCACTCACAATGGAGGTGTGTGAAGTCACAGAATGGAGGTGTGTGAAGTCAAACAATAAAGGTATGTGAAGTCACAGCATGGAGGTCAGTGAAGTCATAGAATGGAGGTGTGTTAAGTCACAGAATGGAGGTGTGTGAAGTCAGAGAATGGAGGTGTGTGAACTCAGAATGGAGGTGAGTGAAGTCACAGAACAGAGATTTGTGAAGTCATAGAATGGAAGTTCTTGAAGTCATAGAATGGATGTTTCTGAAGTAAGAATGAAGGTGTGTGAAGTCAAAATGGAGGTGTGTGAACTCAAAGAATGGAGGTGTGTGAAGTCACAGAATGGAGGTGTGTGAAGTCATAGAATGGAGGTGTGTGAAGTCACAGAATGGAGGTGGGTGAAGTCATAGAATGGAGCTGTGTGAAGTCAGATTGGAGGTGTGTGAAGTCACAGAATGGAGGTGTGTGAACTCAGAATGGAGGTGTTGTGAAGTCACAGAATGGAGGTGTGTGAAGTCATAGAATGGAGGTGTGTGAAGTCATAGAATGGAGGTGTGTGAAGTCATAGAATGGATGTTTGTGAAGTAAGAATGAAGGTGTGTTAAGTCATAGAATGGACGTGTGTGAAGGCAAAGAATGGAGATGTGTGAAGTCATAGAATGGAGCTGTGTGAAGTCAGAATCGAGGTGTGTGAAGTCATAGAATGGAGGTGTGTGAACTCACAATGGAGGTGTGTGAACTCATAGAATGGAGGTGTGTGAACTCATAGAATGGAGGTTTGTGAAGTCATGGAATGGAGTTGTGTGAAGTCAAAAATGGAGGTGTGTGAAGTCAAACAATAAAGGTGTGCGAAGTCATAGAATGCAGGTGTGTGAAATCACAGAATGGAGGTGTGTGAAGTCAAAAAGGTGGTGTGTAGAGTCACAAATGGAGGTGTGTGAACTCAAAGAATGGAGGAGTGTGAAGTCAAAGAATGGAGGTGTGTGGAGTCATAGAGTGGAGGTGTGTGAAGTCATAGAATGGATGTTTCTGAAGTAGAATGAAGGTGTGTGAAATCATAGAATGGAGGTGTGTGAAGTCAAATGGAGGTGTGTGAACTCATAAAATGGAGATGTGTGAAGTCATGGAATGGAGGTGCGTGAAGTCCAAAAATGGAGATGTGTGAAGTCAAACAATGGTGGTGTGTGAAGGCACAGAATGGAGGTGTGTGAAGTCAAAAAATGGAAGTGTGTGAAGTCAAAATGGAGGTGTGTCAAGTCCAGAATGAAGGTGTGTGAAGTCACAGAATGGAGGTGTTTTAAGTCACAGAATGGAGGTTTGTGAATTCACAGAATGGAGGTGTGTGATGTCACAGAATGGAGGTGTGTGATGTCAGAATGGAGTTGTGTGAAGTCATAGAATGGAGGTGTGTGAAGTCAGAATGGAGGTGTGTGACCTCAAAATGGAGGTGTGTGAAATCATAGAATGGAGGTGTGTGAAGGGATAGAATGAAGGTGTGTGAAGTCACAGAATGAAGGTGTGTTAAGTCACAGAACGGAGGTGTGTGAACTCAGAATGGTGGTGTGTGAAGTCCAGAATGGAGGTGTTGGAAGTCATAGAATGGAGTTGTGTGAAGTCATAGAATGGAGGTGTGTGAAGTAACAGAATGGAGGTGTGTGAAGTCACAGAATGGAGGTGTGTGAAGTCAGAGAATGGAGGTGTGTGAACTTATAATGGAGGTGTGTGAAGTCAAAGAATGGAGGTCTGTAAAGTCATAGAATGGAAGTGTGTGAAGTCATAGAATGGAGGTGTGTGAAGACAGAATTGAGGTGTGTGAAGTCACAGAATTGAGGTGTGTGAACTCAGAATGATGGTGTGTGAAGTCACAGAATGGAGGTTTGTGAAGTCATAGAATGGAGGTGTGTGAAGTCAAAATGGAGGTGTGCGAATTCATAAAATGGAGATGTGTGAAATCATGGAATGGAGGTGTGTGAAGTCCAGAAATGGAGGTGTGTGAAGTCAAACAATGGTGGTGTGTGAAGTCACAGAATGGAGGTGTGTGAAGTCAAAGAATGGAAGTGTGTGAAGTCACAGAATTGATGTTTGTGAAGTCAGAATGGAGGTGTGTGAAGTCATAGAATGGAGGTGTGTGAAGTCATAGAATGAAGGTGTGTGAAGTCACAGAATGAAGGTGTGTTAAGTCACAGAACGGAGGTGTGTGAACTCAGAATGGAGGTGTGTGAAGTCCCAGAATGGAGGTGTGGGAAGTCATAGAATGGAGTTGTGTGAAGTCACGGAATGGAGATGTGTGAATTCATAGAATGGAGGTGTGTGAAGTCATAGAATGGTGGTGTGAAGTCACAGAATGGAGGTGTGTGAAGTCACAGAATGGAGGTGTGTGAACTCACAATGGAGGTGTGTGAAGTCAAAGAATGGAGGTGCGTGAAGTCCAAAAATGGAGATGTGTGAAGTCAAACAATGGTGGTGTGTGAAGTCACAGAATGCAGGTGTGTTAGTCAAAGAATGGAAGTGTGTGAAGTCAAAATGGAGGTGTGTCAAGTCACAGAATGGAGGTGTGTGAAGTCACACTATGGAGGTGTGTGAAGTCATAGAATGGAGGTGTGTGAAGTCACAGAATGGAGGTGTGTGAAGTCAGAATCGAGGTGTGTGAAGTCATAGAATGGAGGTGTGTGAACTCACAATGGAGGTGTGTGAAGTCAAAGAATGGAGGTGTGTGAAGTCAAAGAATGGAAGTATGTGAAGTCATAGAATGGAGGGGTGTGAAGTCACCGTAAGGAGGTGTGTGAAGTCACAGAATGGAGGTGTGTGAAGTCACAGAATGGAGGTGTGTGAAGTCATAAAATGGAGGTGTGTGAATTCAAAATGGAGGTGTGTGAACTCAAAGAATGGAGGTGTGTGAAGTCATAGAATGGAGGAGTGTGAAGTCACAGAATGGAGGTGTGTGAAGTCACAGAATGGAGGTGTGTGAAGTCAAACAATGGAAGTGTGTGAATTCAAAATAGAGGTGTGTGAAGTCACAGAATGGAGGTGTGTGAAGTCACAGAATGGAAGTGTGTGAAGTCATAGAATGGAGGAGTGTGAAGTCACAGAATGGAGATGTGTGAAGTCACAGACTGGAGGTGTGTGAAGTCACAGAATGGAGGTGTGTGAAGTCACAGAATGGAGGTGTGTGCACTCACAATGGAGGTGTGTGAAGTCACAGAATGGAGGTGTGTGAAGTCAAACAATAAAGGTGTGTGAAGTCACAGCATGGAGGTCTGTGAAGTCATAGAATGGAGGTGTGTTAGGTCACAGAATGGAGGTGTGTGAAGTCAGAGAATGGAGGTGTGTGAACTCAGAATGGAGGTGTGTGAAGTCACAGAACAGAGATTTGTGAAGTCATAGAATGGAAGTTCGTGAAGTCATAGAATGGATGTTTCTGAAGTAAGAATGAAGGTGTGTGAAGTCATAGAATTGAGGTGTGTGAAGTCAAATGGAGTTGTGTGAACTCATAGAATGGAGGTGTGTGAACTCATAGAATGGAGGTTTGTGAAGTCATGGAATGGAGTTGTGTGAAGTCAAAAATGGAGGTGTGTGAAGTCAAACAATAAAGGTGTGCGAAGTCACAGAATGCAGGTGTGTGAAATCACAGAATGGAGGTGTGTGAAGTCAAAAAGGAGGTGTGTAGAGTCACAAATGGAGGTGTGTGAACTCAAAGAATGGAGGAGTGTGAAGTCAAAGAATGGAGGTGTGTGGAGTCATAGAGTGGAGGTGTGTGAAGTCATAGAATGGATGTTTCTGAAGTAGAATGAAGGTGTGTGAAATCATAGAATGGAGGTGTGTGAAGTCAAAATGGAGGTGTGTGAACTCATAAAATGGAGATGTGTGAAGTCATGGAATGGAGGTGCGTGAAGTCCAAAAATGGAGATGTGTGAAGTCAAACAATGGTGGTGTGTGAAGGCACAGAATGGAGGTGTGTGAAGTCAAAAAATGGAAGTGTGTGAAGTCAAAATGGAGGTGTGTGAAGTCCAGAATGAAGGTGTGTGAAGTCACAGAATGGAGGTGTTTTAAGTCACAGAATGGAGGTTTGTGAAGTCACAGAATGGAGGTGTGTGATGTCACAGAATGGAGGTGTGTGATGTCAGAATGGAGTTGTGTGAAGTCATAGAATGGAGGTGTGTGAAGTCAGAATAGAGGTGTGTGAAGTCATAGAATGCAGGTGTGTGAAGTCAGAATGGAGGTGTGTGAACTCAAAATGGAGGTGTGTGAAGTCATAGAATGGAGGTGTGTGAAGGGATAGAATGAAGGTGTGTGAAGTCACAGAATGAAGGTGTGTTAAGTCACAGAACGGAGGTGTGTGAACTCAGAATGGTGGTGTGTGAAGTCCCAGAATGGAGGTGTTGGAAGTCATAGAATGGAGTTGTGTGAAGTCATAGAATGGAGGTGTGTGAAGTAACAGAATGGAGGTGTGTGAAGTCACAGAATGGAGGTGTGTGAAGTCACAGAATGGAGGTGTGTGAACTTATAATGGAGGTGTGTGAAGTCAAAGAATGGAGGTCTGTAAAGTCATAGAATGGAAGTGTGTGAAGTCATAGAATGGAGGTGTGTGAAGACAGAATTGAGGTGTGTGAAGTCACAGAATTGAGGTGTGTGAACTCAGAATGATGGTGTGTGAAGTCACAGAATGGAGGTTTGTGAAGTCATAGAATGGAGGTGTGTGAAGTCAAAATGAAGGTGTGCGAATTCATAAAATGGAGATGTGTGAAGTCATGGAATGGAGGTGTGTGAAGTCCAGAAATGGAGGTGTGTGAAGTCAAACAATGGTGGTGTGTGAAGTCACAGAATGGAGGTGTGTGAAGTCAAAGAATGGAAGTGTGTGAAGTCACAGAATTGATGTTTGTGAAGTCAGAATGGAGGTGTGTGAAGTCATAGAATGGAGGTGTGTGAAGTCATAGAATGAAGGTGTGTGAAGTCACAGAATGAAGGTGTGTTAAGTCACAGAACGGAGGTGTGTGAACTCAGAATGGAGGTGTGTGAAGTCCCAGAATGGAGGTGTGGGAAGTCATAGAATGGAGTTGTGTGAAGTCACGGAATGGAGATGTGTGAATTCATAGAATGGAGGTGTGTGAAGTCATAGAATGGTGGTGTGAAGTCACAGAATGGAGGTGTGTGAAGTCACAGAATGGAGGTGTGTGAACTCACAATGGAGGTGTGTGAAGTCAAAGAATGGAGGTGCGTGAAGTCCAAAAATGGAGATGTGTGAAGTCAAACAATGGTGGTGTGTGAAGTCACAGAATGCAGGTGTGTTAGTCAAAGAATGGAAGTGTGTGAAGTCAAAATGGAGGTGTGTCAAGTCACAGAATGGAGGTGTGTGAAGTCACAGTATGGAGGTGTGTGAAGTCATAGAATGGAGGTGTGTGAAGTCACAGAATTGAGGTGTGTGAAGTTACAGAATGGAGGTGTGTGAAGTCACAGAATGGAGGTGTGTGAAGTCACAGAAGGGAGGTGTGTGAATTCAAAATGGAGTTGTGTCATACATCTCTATTCTATGACTTCACACACCTCCATTCAATGACTTCACACACCTCTATTCTATGACTTCACAGACCTCGAATCTGTTACTTCACTCACCTACACTCTATGACTTCACACTCCTCCATTCTATGATTTCCCATACCTCCTTTTTATGACTTCACCCACCTCCAATCTATGACTACACACCTCCATTCTGACTTCACAAACCTGAATTCTGTGACTTCACACACCTCCATTCTATGAGTTCACACACCTCCATTCTGTGACTTCACACACCTCCATTCTATGATTTCACACACCTCCATTCTGTAACTTCACACAAATCCATTCTATGACTTCACACACCTCCATTCTGTGACTTCACACACCTCCATTCTATGACTTCACACACCTCCATTCTATGACTTCACACACCTACATTGTGACATCACACACCTCCATTCTATGAGTTCACACACCTCCATTCTATGACTTCACTCACCTCCATTCTGACCTCACACACCTCCATTCTGACTTCACAAACCTAAATTCTGTGAATTCACACACCTCCATTCTATGATTTCACACAACTCCATTCTATAACTTCACACACCTCCATTCTATGACTTCACACACCTCCTTTCTGAGTGACACACCTCCATTATATGACTTCACACAACTCCAATATGAGTTCACACACCTCCATTCTGTGACTTCACACACCTCCATTCTATGAGTTCACACACCTCCATTCTGACTTCACACACCTCCATTCTATGTCTTCACACAGCTCCATTCTGACTTCACACACCTCCAATCTATGACTTCACACACCTCCATTCTGTGACTTCACACACCTCCATTCTATGACTTCACACAACTCCATTCTATGACTTCACACACGTACATTGTGACTTCACACACCTCCATTCTATGAGTTCACACACCTCCATTCTATGACTTCACCCTCCTTCATTCTTAATTCAGAAACATCCATTTTATGACTTCCCGCAACTCCATTCTGTGACTTCGCAAACCTTAATTCTGTGACTTCACACACCTCCATTCTGAGTTCACACATCTCCATTCGGTGACTTCACACACCTCAATTCTGACTTCACACACCTCTATTCTATTACTTCGCACACTCCATTTTTACATCACACACCTCCATTCTATGATTTCACAGACCTCGAATCTGTGACTTCACTCACCTATACTCTATGACTTCACACTCCTCCATTCTATGATTTCCCACACCTCCTTTTTATGACTTCACCCACCTCCAATCTATGACTACACACTCCATTCTGACTTCACAAACCTGAATTCTGTGACTTCACCCACCTCCATTCTATGAGTTCACACACCTCCATTCTGTGACTTCACACACCTCCATTCTATGATTTCACACACCTCCATTCTGTGACTTCACACAAATCCATTCTATGACTTCACACACCTCCATTCTGTGACTTCACACACCTCCATTCTATGACTTCACACACCTCCATTCTATGACTTCACACACCTACATTGTGACATCACACACCTCCATTCAGTGAGTTCACACACCTCCATTCTATGACTTCACTCACCTCCATTCTGACCTCACACACCTCCATTCTGACTTCACACACCTCCATTCTGTGACTTCACAAACCTCCTTTCTATGACTTCACACACCTCCACTCTGTGAACGCACACATCTCCACTCTGTGTCTTTACACACCTCCATTCTGCGAATTCATACCCCTCCATTCTATGACTTCACACACCTCCATTCTATGACTTCACAAACCTCCATTTTGACTTCACACACGTCCATTCTGTGCCTTCACACACCTCCCTTACGTGACTTCACACACCTCCATTCTATGACTTCACACACCTCCATTCTATGACATCACACACCTCCATTCTATGACTTCACACACTTCCATTCTATGACTTCACACACCTCCAGTCTATGACTTCACAAACCTCCATTCTATGACTTCACACACCTGCCCTCTGACTTCACACACCTCCATTCTATGACTTCATACACCTCCCTTCTATGACTTCATACACCAACATTCTATGCCTTCACACACCTCCATTCTGTGACTTCACAAATCTCCATTCTGACTTCACACTCCTCCATTCTATGACTTCACACACCTCCAATTTGACTTTACATACCTCCATTCTATGACTTCACAAGCCTCCATTCTCTGACTTCACACACCTCCATTCTGTGATTTCACAAACCTCCCTTCTATCATTTCACACACCTCCATTTTATCACGTCACACACCTCCATTTTGACTTCACTCATCTCCATTATGTGACTTCCCACTCCTCCCTTCGGTGACTTCACACACCTCCATTCTATGACTTCACACATCTACATTCTATGACTGCACACACCTCAATTCTATGACATCACACACTTCCATTCTATGATTTCACATACCTCCATGCAATCATTTCACACACCTCCATTCTGTGACTTCACACACCTCCATTCTGAGTTCACATACCTCAATTCTGTGACTCAACACACCTCCATTCTGACTTCACACACCTCCATTTTGACTTCACACACCTCATTTCTTGACTTCACACACCTCCATGCTGACTTCACACACCTCCATTCTATGACTTCACACAGCTCTATTCTATGACTTCACACCCCTCCATTCTGAGTTCACACACCTCCATTCTGTGACTTCACACACCTCCATTCTGACTTTACACATCTCCATTGTATGACTTCACACACCTCCATTCTGTGACTTCACACACCTCCATTCTGTGACTTCACACACCTCCATTGTGAGTTCACACACCTGCATTCTGTCACTTCATACACCTCCATTCTGTGACTTCACACACCTCCATTCTGTGACTTCACTCACCTCCATTTTTTGAATTCACATACCTCCATTCTTTGACTTCACACATCTCCATTCCATGACTTCACACACCTCCATTCCATGAGTTCACACACCTCCATTCTATGAGTTCACACACCACCATTTTGACTTCACACACCTCCATTCTATGACTTCACACACCTTCATTCTTACTTCAGAAACATCCATTGTATGACTTCACACACCTCCATTCTGTGACTCCACACACCTCCATTCTGAGTTCACACACCCCCATTCTGTGACTTCACACACCTTCAATCTGTGACTTGACACACCTCCATTCTATTACTTCACACACCTCCATTCTATGACTTCACAAACCTCCAATATATGACTTCACACACCTCCATTCTATGACTTCACACACCTCCATACTGTGACTTCACACACCTACATTGTGACTTCACAGACCTCCATTCTATGAGTTCACACAAATGCATTGTGAATTCACACACCTCCATTCTATGACTTCACACACCTCCATTCTATGACTTCACACACTTCCATTCTATGACTTCACACACCTCCATTCTGTGACGTCAAACACCTCCATTCTAAGTTCACACACCTCCAATCTGTGACTTCAGACACCTCCATTCTGTGACTTCACACACCTCCATTCTACGAATTCACACATATCCATTCTATGACTTCACACACCTCCATTCTGTGACTTTACATACCTCCATTCTGAGTTCACACACCTCCATTCTTTGACTTCACACACCTCCATTCTGTTACTTCCCACACCTCCATTCTGTGACTTCACACACCTCCGTTCTATGACTTCACACACCTCCCTTCTATGACTTCACACACCTCCATTCTGTGACTTCACACACCTCCATTCTATGACTTCACACACCTCCATTCTATGACTTCACACACCTCCAATATATGACTCCAAACACCTGAATTCTGTGACTTCACACACCTCCATTCTATGACTTCATACCCGTCAATTCTGTGACTTCACACACCTCAGTTCTCTGACTTCACACACGTCCATTCTATGACTTCACCGACCTCCATTCTATGACTTCACACACCTCCAATTTGACTTTACATACCTCCATTCTATGACTTCACAAGCCTCCATTCTCTGACTTCACACACCTCCATTCTGTGATTTCACAAACCTCCCTTCTATCATTTCACACACCTCCATTTTATCACGTCACACACCTCCATTTTGACTTCACTCATCTCCATTATGTGACTTCCCACTCCTCCCTTCGGTGACTTCACACACCTCCATTCTATGACTTCACACATCTACATTCTATGACTACACACACCTCAATTCTATGACATCACACACTTCCATTCTATGATTTCACATACCTCCATGCTATCATTTCACACACCTCCATTCTGTGACTTCACACACCTCCATTCTGAGTTCACATACCTCAATTCTGTGACTCAACACACCTCCATTCTGACTTCACAAACCTCCATTTTGACTTCACACACCTCATTTCTTGACTTCACACACCTCCATGATGACTTCACACACCTCCATTCTATGACTTCACACAGCTCTATTCTATGACTTCACACATCTCCATTCTGAGTTCACACACCTCCATTCTGTGACTTCACACACCTCCATTCTGACTTTACACATTTCCATTGTATGACTTCACACACCTCCATTCTGTGACTTCACACACCTCCATTCTGTGACTTCACAAACCTCAATTCTGTGACTTCACACACCTCCATTTTGATTTAACACACCTCCATTCTATGACTTCACACACCGCCATTCTATGACTTTACACACCTACATTGTCACTGCACATACCTCCATTCTATGAGTTCACACACCTCTATTCTATGACTTCACTCACCTCCATTCTGTGACTTCACACACCACTATTGTTTGACTTCACACACCTCCATTCTTTGACTTCACACACATCCATTCCACGACTTCACACACCTCCATTCGATGAGTTCACACACATCCATTCTATGAGTTCACACACCACAATTTTGTCTTCACACACCTCCAATCTATGACTTCACCCACCTTCATTCTTAATTAAGAAACATCCATTTTATGAATTCCCACAACTCCATTTGTGACTTCGCAAACCTTCATTCTGTGACTTCACACACCTCCATTCTATGACTTCACACACCTCCATTCTGTGACTTCATACACCTCCATTCTATGACTTCACCCACCTCCATTCTATGACTTCACACACCTCCATTCTTCGACTTCACACCCCTCTAATTTGATTTCTCATACCTCCATTCTATGACTTCACAAACCTCCCTTCGGTGACTTCACAATACTCCATTCTATGACTTCACACATCTGCATTCTATGACTTCACACACCGCAGTTCGGACTCACACAACTCCATTCTGTGACTTCACAAAACTCCATTGTATGATTTCACATATCTCCATACTATGACTTCACACACCTCCATCTATGACTTCACACACCTCCATTCTGAGTTCACACACCTCCATTCTGTGACTTCACACACCTCCATTCTGACTTCACACACCTCCATTGTATGACTTCACACACCTCTATTCTGTGACTTCACACACCTCCATTCTATGACTTCACAAACTTCCATTGTGACGTCACACACCTCCATTCTATGAGTTCACACACCTCCATTCTATGACTTCACACACCTCCATTCTGACTTCACACACCTCTATTCTATGACTTCGAACACCTACATTGTGACTTCACACACATTCATTCTATGACTTCACAGACCTCGAATCTGTGACTTCACTCACCTCCACTCTATGACTTCACACTTCTCCATCTATGACTTCCCACACCTAATTTCTATGACTTCACCCACCTCCATTCTGACTTCACACCTCCATTCTGACTTCACACACCTCCATTCTATGACTTCACACACCTCCATTCTGACTTCACACACCTCCATTCTGTGACTTCACACACCTCCATTCTATGATTTCACACACTTCCATTCTGTGACTTCACAAACCTCCATTCTATGACTTCACACACCTCCATTCTGTGATTTCACACACCTACATTGTGACTTCACACAACTCCATTTTATGAGTTCACACACCTGCATTGTGACTTCACACACCTCCATTCTATGACTTCACACACATCCATTCTGACCTCACACACCTTCATTCTGACTTCACACACCTAAATTCTGTGACTTCACACACCTCCATTCTATGATTTCACACACCTCCATTCTATGACTTCACTCACCTCCATTCTATGAATTCACACACCTCCTTTCTGAGTTGACAAACCTCCATTCTATGACTTCACACACCTCCAATCTGAATTCACACACCTCCATTCTATGACTTCACACACCTCCATTCTGTGACTTCACACACCTCCATTCTATGAGTTCACACACCTCCATTTTGACTTCACACACCTCCATTCTATAACTTAACACAGCTCCATTCTGACTTCATACACCTCAATTCTATCACTTTACACACCTCTATTCTGACTTCACACACCTCCATTCTGTGACTTCACAAACCTCCATTCTATGACTTCACACACCTCCATTCTGTGACTTCACACACCTCCCATCCGTGACTTCACACACCTCCATTCTATGACTTCACACACCTACATTCTATGACATCACACACCTCCATTCTATGACTTCACACACTTCCATTCTATGACTTCACACACCTCCATTCTATGACTTCACACACCTGCTTTCTGACTTCACACACCTCCATTCTATGACTTCATACACCTCCATTCTATGACTTCATACACCAACATTCTAGGACTTCACAAACCTCCATTCTATGACTTCACAAATCTCCATTCTGACTTCACACTCCTCCATTCTATGACTTCACACACCTCCATTCTATGACTTCACACATCTCCTTTCTGTAACTTCACACACTTCCAATGTTTGACTTCACAAACCTCCATTCCATGACTTCACACACCTCCATTCCATGAGTTCACACACCGCCATTCTTTGACTTCACACACCTCCATTTTGACTTCACACACCTCCATTCTGTGACTTCACACACCTCCATTCTATGACTTCACACACTTCATTTCTATTACTTCACACACTTCCATTCTGTGACTTCACACACCTCCTTTCTTAGTTCACACACCTCCATTGTTTGACTTCACACACCTCCAATATATGACCTCAAACACCTCAATTCTCTGACTTCACACACCTTCATTCTATGAGTTCATACCCGTCCATTCTGTGACTTCACAGACCTCCATTGTATGACTTCATACACCTCCATTCTATGACTTCACCCACCTCCATTCTATGACTTCACACACCTCCATTCTCTGACTTCACACCCCTCCAATTTGACTTCACATACCTCCATTCTATGACTTCACACACCTCCATTCTATGATTTCACACACCTCCATTCTATGACTTCACACACCTCCATTCTGTGACTTCACAAAGCTCCATTCTGACTTCACACACCTCCATTCTATGACTTTGCACACCTCTATTCTGACTTCACACACCTCCATTCTGTGACTTCACAAACCTCCTTTCTATGACTTCACCCAACTCCACTCTGTGAATGCACACATCTCCACTCTGTGTCTTTACACACCTCCATTCTGCGAATTCATACCCCTCCATTCTGAGATTTCACACACCTCCATTCTATGACTTCACAGACCTCCATTCTATGACTTCACAAACCTCCATTGTGACTTCACACACGTCCATTCTGTGACTTCACACACCTCCATTCTATATCATCACAGACCTCCATTCTATGACTTCACACACTTCCATTCTATGACTTTACACAGCTCCAGTCTATGACTTCACAAACCTCCGTTCTATGACTTCGCACACCTGCACTCTGACTTCACACACCTCCATTCTATGACTTCATACACCTCCCCTCTATGACTTCAAACACCAACATTCTATGACTTCACACACCTCCATTCTGTGACTTCACAATTCTACATTCTGACTTCACACTCCTCCATTCTATGATTTCACCCACCTCCATTCTATGACTTCGCACACCTCCATTCTTTGACTTCGGACACCTCCATTTTGACTTCACACACCTCCATTATGTGACTTCACACACCTCCATTCTATGACTTCACACACCTTCCTTCTATGACTTCACACACCTACATTGTGACTTCACACACCTCCATTCTATGAGTTCACACACCTGCATTGTGACTTCACACACCTCCATTCTATGACTTCACACACCTTCCTTCTATGACTTCACATACCTCCATTCTATGACTTCACAGACCTACTTTATGAGTTGACACACCTCCATTCTATGACTTCACACACCTCCAATCTGAACTCACACACCTCCATTCTGTGACTTCACACACCTCCATTCTATGAGTTTACACACTTCCATTTTGACTTCACACACCTCCATTCTATGACTTCACACAGCTCCATTCTGACGACACACACCTCAATTATATGACTTTACACACCTCTATTCTGACTTCACACACCTCCATTCTATGACTTCACAAACCTCCCTTCTATGACTTCACACACCTCCACTCTGTGACTTCACACATCTCCACTCTGTGACTTTACACACCTCCTTTCTGTGAATTCACACACCTCCATTCTGTGATTTCACACACCTCCATTCTATGACTTCACACACCTCCATTCTTTGACTTCACACACCTCCATTCTATGACTTCACACACCTGCATTCTGACATCACACACCTCCATTCTATGACTTCACACACCTACACTCTATGACTACACACTCCTCCATTCTATGACTTCCCACACCTCCTTTCTATGACTTCACCCACCTTCATTCTATGACTTCACACACCTTCATTCTTACTTCAGAAACATCCATTCTATGACCTCACACACCTCCATCTATGACATCACCAACCTCCATTCTGTGACTTCACACACCTACCTACTGAGTTCACAAAACTCCATTCGGTGACTTAACACACCTCCATTCTGACTTCACACACGTCCATTCTATGACTTCACATACTTCCATTCTATCACTTCACAAACCTCCATTCTGTGACTTCACACAACTCCATTCTGAGTTCACACACCTCCATTCTGTGACTTCACACACCTCCATTCTATGACTTCACACACCTACATTCTATGACTTCACACATCCATTTTGACTTCACACACCGCCAATATATGACTTTAAATTCGTCCATTCAGTGACTTCACACACCTCCATTCTATGACTTCACCCACCTCCATTCTATGACTTCACACACCTCCATTCTCCGACTTCACACCCCTCTAATTTGATTTCTCATACCTCCATTCTATGACTTCACAAACCTCCCTTCGTTGACTTCACAATACTCCATTCTATGACTTCACACATCTACATTCTATGACTTCACACACCTCAATTCTGACTCACACAACTCCATTCTGTGACTTCACAAAACTCCATTCTATGATTTCACATATCTCCATATTATGACTTCACACACCTCCATCTATGACTTCACACACCTCCATTCTATGACTTCACCCACATTCATTCTTAATTCAGAAACATCCATTCTGTGAATTCGCAAACCTTCATTCTGTGACTTCACACACCTCCATCCTGAGTTCACACACCTCCATTCGGTGACTTCACACACCTCCATTCTGACTTCACACAGCTCCATTCTATGACTTCACAAAACTCCATTCTATGACTTCAGACACCTCCCTTCTATGACTTCGCACACCTCCATTCTTTGATTTCACACACCTAAATTCTGAGTTCACACACCTCCATTCTGTGACTTCACACAGCTCCATTCTATGACTTCACAAAACTCCATTCTATGACTTCACACATCTCCATTTTGTGACGTCACACACCTCCATTCTATGAGTTCACACATCTCCATTCTGACTTCACACACCTCCATTCTATGACTTCACACACCTCCATTCTGAATTCACACAGCTCCATTCTGTGACTTCACAAAACTCCATTCTATGATTTCACACACTTCCATACTATGACTTCACACAACTCCATCTATGTCTTCACACACCTCAATTCTGACTTCACACACCTCTATTCTATTAATTCGCACACTCCATTTTTACACCACACACCTCCATTCTATGACTTCACAGACCTCGAATCTGTGACTTCACTCACCTGCACTCTATGACTTCACAATCCTCCATTCTATGATTTCCCACACCTCCTTTTTATAACTTCACCCACCTCCAATCTATGACTACACACCTCCATTCTGACTTCACACACCTGCATTCTGTGACTTCACACACCTCCATTCTATGAGTTCACACACCTCCATTCTGTGACTTCACACACCTTCATTCTTACTTCAGAAACATCCATTGTATAACTTCACAAACCTCCATTCTGTGACTTCACACACCTCCATTCTGAGTTCACATAAGTCCATTCGGTGACTTCACACACCTCCATTCTGTGCCTGCACACACCTCCATTCTATGACTTCACACACTTCCATTCTATGACTTCACACACCTCCATTCTGTGACTTCACACACCTCCATTCTATGAATTCACACATCCATTTTGACTTCACACACCGCCAATATATGACTTTAAACTCGTCCATTCAGTGACTTCACACACCTCCATTCTATGACTTCACTCACCTCCATTCTATGATTTCACACACCTCCATTCTGTGACTTCACACAAATCCATTCTATGACTTCACACACCTCCATTCTGTGACTTCACACACCTCCATTCTATGACTTCACACACCTCCATTCTATGACTTCACACACCTACATTGTGACATCACACACCTCCATTCTATGAGTTCACACACCTCCATTCTATGACTTCACTCACCTCCATTCTGACCTCACACACCTCCATTCTGACTTCACAAACCTAAATTCTGTGAATTCACACACCTCCATTCTATGATTTCACACAACTCCATTCTATGACTTCACACACCTCCATTCTATGACTTCACACACCTCCTTTCTGAGTTGACACACCTTCATTATATGACTTCACACAACTCCAATATGAGTTCACACACCTCCATTCTGTGACTTCACACACCTCCATTCTATGAGTTCACACACCTCCATTCTGACTTCACACACCTCCATTCTATGTCTTCACACAGCTCCATTCTGACTTCACACACCTCCAATCTATGACTTCACACACCTCCATTCTGTGACTTCACACACCTCCATTCTATGACTTCACACAACTCCATTCTATGACTTCACACACGTACATTGTGACTTCACACACCTCCATTCTATGAGTTCACACACCTCCATTCTATGACTTCACCCTCCTTCATTCTTAATTCAGAAACATCCATTTTATGACTTCCCGCAACTCCATTCTGTGACTTCGCAAACCTTAATTCTGTGACTTCACACACCTCCATTCTGAGTTCACACATCTCCATTCGGTGACTTCACACACCTCAATTCTGACTTCACACACCTCTATTCTATTACTTCGCACACTCCATTTTTACATCACACACCTCCATTCTATGATTTCACAGACCTCGAATCTGTGACTTCACTCACCTATACTCTATGACTTCACACTCCTCCATTCTATGATTTCCCACACCTCCTTTTTATGACTTCACCCACCTCCAATCTATGACTACACACCTCCATTCTGACTTCACAAACCTGAATTCTGTGACTTCACCCACCTCCATTCTATGAGTTCACACACCTCCATTCTGTGACTTCACACACATCCATTCTATGATTTCACACACCTCCATTCTGTGACTTCACACAAATCCATTCTATGACTTCACACACCTCCATTCTGTGACTTCACACACCTCCATTCTATGACTTCACACACCTCCATTCTATGACTTCACACACCTACATTGTGACATCACACACCTCCATTCAGTGAGTTCACACACCTCCATTCTATGACTTCACTCACCTCCATTCTGACCTCACACACCTCCATTCTGACTTCACACACCTCCATTCTGTGACTTCACAAACCTCCTTTCTATGACTTCACACACCTCCACTCTGTGAACGCACACATCTCCACTCTGTGTCTTTACACACCTCCATTCTGCGAATTCATACCCCTCCATTCTATGACTTCACACACCTCCATTCTATGACTTCACAAACCTCCATTTTGACTTCACACACGTCCATTCTGTGCCTTCACACACCTCCCTTACGTGTGAACTTCACACACCTCCATTCTATGACTTCAAACACCTCCATTCTATGACATCACACACCTCCATTCTATGACTTCACACACTTCCATTCTATGACTTCACACACCTCCAGTCTATGACTTCACAAACCTCCATTCTATGACTTCACACACATGCACTCTGACTTCACACACCTCCATTCTATGACTTCATACACCTCCCTTCTATGACTTCATACACCAACATTCTATGCCTTCACACACCTCCATTCTGTGACTTCACAAATCTCCATTCTGACTTCACACTCCTCCATTCTATGACTTCACACACCTCCAATTTGACTTTACATACCTCCATTCTATGACTTCACAAACCTCCATTCTCTGACTTCACACACCTCCATTCTGTGATTTCACAAACCTCCCTTCTATCATTTCACACACCTCCATTTTATCACGTCACACACCTCCATTTTGACTTCACTCATCTCCATTATGTGACTTCCCACTCCTCCCTTCGGTGACTTCACACACCTCCATTCTATGACTTCACACATCTACATTCTATGACATCACACACCTCAATTCTATGACATCACACACTTCCATTCTATGATTTCACATACCTCCATGCTATCATTTCACACACCTCCATTCTGTGACTTCACACACCTCCATTCTGAGTTCACATACCTCAATTCTGTGACTCAACACACCTCCATTCTGACTTCACACACCTCCATTTTGACTTCACACACCTCATTTCTTGACTTCACACACCTCCATGCTGACTTCACACACCTCCATTCTATGACTTCACACAGCTCTATTCTATGACTTCACACCCCTCCATTCTGAGTTCACACACCTCCATTCTGTGACTTCACACACCTCCATTCTGACTTTACACATCTCCATTGTATGACTTCACACACCTCCATTCTGTGACTTCACACACCTCCATTCTGTGACTTCACACACCTCCATTGTGAGTTCACACACCTGCATTCTGTCACTTCATACACCTCCATTCTGTGACTTCACACACCTCCATTCTGTGACTTCACTCACCTCCATTTTTTGAATTCACATACCTCCATTCTTTGACTTCACACACCTCCATTCCATGACTTCACACACCTCCATTCTATGAGTTCACACAAATGCATTGTGAATTCACACACCTCCATTCTATGACTTCACACACCTCCATTCTATGACTTCACACACTTCCATTCTATGACTTCACACACCTCCATTCTGTGACGTCAAACACCTCCATTCTAAGTTCACACACCTCCAATCTGTGACTTCAGACACCTCCATTCTGTGACTTCACACACCTCCATTCTATGAATTCACACATATCCATTCTATGACTTCACACAGCTCCATTCTGTGACTTTACATACCTCCATTCTGAGTTCACACACCTCCATTCTTTGACTTCACACACCTCCATTCTGTTACTTCCCACACCTCCATTCTGTGACTTCACACACCTCCGTTCTATGACTTCACACACCTCCCTTCTATGACTTCACACACCTCCATTCTGTGACTTCACACACCTCCATTCTATGACTTCACACACCTCCATTCTATGACTTCACACACCTCCAATATATGACTCCAAACACCTGAATTCTGTGACTTCACACACCTCCATTCTATGACTTCATACCCGTCAATTCTGTGACTTCACACACCTGAGTTCTCTGACTTCACACACGTCCATTCTATGACTTCACCCACCTCCATTCTATGACTTCACACACCTCCAATTTGACTTTACATACCTCCATTCTATGACTTCACAAACCTGCATTCTCTGACTTCACACACCTCCATTCTGTGATTTCACAAACCTCCCTTCTATCATTTCACACACCTCCATTTTATCACGTCACACACCTCCATTTTGACTTCACTCATCTCCATTATGTGACTTCCCACTCCTCCCTTCGGTGACTTCACACACCTCCATTCTATGACTTCACACATCTACATTCTATGACTTCACACACCTCAATTCTATGACATCACACACTTCCATTCTATGATTTCACATACCTCCATGCTATCATTTCACACACCTCCATTCTGTGACTTCACACACCTCCATTCTGAGTTCACATACCTCAATTCTGTGACTCAACACACCTCCATTCTGACTTCACAAACCTCCATTTTGACTTCACACACCTCATTTCTTGACTTCACACACCTCCATGATGACTTCACACACCTCCATTCTATGACTTCACACAGCTCTATTCTATGACTTCACACACCTCCATTCTGAGTTCACACACCTCCATTCTGTGACTTCACACACCTCCATTCTGACTTTACACATTTCCATTGTATGACTTCACACACCTCCATTCTGTGACTTCACACACCTCCATTCTGTGACTTCACAAACCTCAATTCTGTGACTTCACACACCTCCATTTTGATTTAACACACCTCCATTCTATGACTTCACACACCGCCATTCTATGACTTTACACACCTACATTGTCACTGCACACACCTCCATTCTATGAGTTCACACACCTCCATTCTATGACTTCACTCACCTCCATTCTGTGACTTCACACACCACTATTGTTTGACTTCACACACCTCCATTCTTTGACTTCACACACATCCATTCCACGACTTCACACACCTCCATTCGATGAGTTCACACACATCCATTCTATGAGTTCACACACCACAATTTTGTCTTCACACACCTCCAATCTATGACTTCACCCACCTTCATTCTTAATTAAGAAACATCCATTTTATGAATTCCCACAACTCCATTTGTGACTTCGCAAACCTTCATTCTGTGACTTCACACACCTCCATTCTGTGACTTCATACACCTCCATTCTATGACTTCACCCACCTCCATTCTATGACTTCACACACCTCCATTCTCCGACTTCACACCCCTCTAATTTGATTTCTCATACCTCCATTCTATGACTTCACAAACCTCCCTTCGGTGACTTCACAATACTCCATTCTATGACTTCACACATCTGCATTCTATGACTTCACACACCGCAGTTCTGACTCACACAACTCCATTCTGTGACTTCACAAAACTCCATTGTATGATTTCACATATCTCCATACTATGACTTCACACACCTCCATCTATGACTTCACACACCTCCATTCTGAGTTCACACACCTCCATTCTGTGACTTCACACACCTCCATTCTGACTTCACACACCTCCATTGTATGACTTCACACACCTCTATTCTGTGACTTCACACACCTCCATTCTATGACTTCACAAACTTCCATTGTGACGTCACACACCTCCATTCTATGAGTTCACACACCTCCATTCTATGACTTCACACACCTCCATTCTGACTTCACACACCTCTATTCTATGACTTCAAACACCTACATTGTGACTTCACACACATTCATTCTATGACTTCACAGACCTCGAATCTGTGACTTCACTCACCTCCACTCTATGACTTCACACTTCTCCATCTATGACTTCCCACACCTAATTTCTATGACTTCACCCACCTCCATTCTGACTTCACACCTCCATTCTGACTTCACACACCTCCATTCTATGACTTCACACACCTCCATTCTGACTTCACACACCTCCATTCTGTGACTTCACACACCTCCATTCTATGATTTCACACACTTCCATTCTGTGACTTCACACACCTCCATTCTATGACTTCACACACCTCCATTCTGTGATTTCACACACCTCCATTCTATGACTTCACACACCTCCATTCTATGACTTCACACACCTACATTGTGACTTCACACAACTCCATTTTATGAGTTCACACACCTGCATTGTGACTTCACACACCTCCATTCTATGACTTCACACACATCCATTCTGACCTCACACACCTTCATTCTGACTTCACAAACCTAAATTCTGTGACTTCACACACCTCCATTCTATGATTTCACACACCTCCATTCTATGACTTCACTCACCTCCATTCTATGAATTCACACACCTCCTTTCTGAGTTGACACACCTCCATTCTATGACTTCACACTCACCTCCAATCTGAATTCACACACCTCCATTCTATGACTTCACACACCTCCATTCTGTGACTTCACACACCTCCATTCTATGAGTTCACACACCTCCATTTTGACTTCACACACCTCCATTCTATAACTTAACACAGCTCCATTCTGACTTCATACACCTCAATTCTATCACTTTACACATCTCTATTCTGACTTCACACACCTCCATTCTGTGACTTCACAAACCTCCATTCTATGACTTCACACACCTCCATTCTGTGACTTCACACACCTCCCTTCCGTGACTTCACACACCTCCATTCTATGACTTCACACACCTACATTCTATGACATCACACACCTCCATTCTATGACTTCACACACTTCCATTCTATGACTTCACACACCTCCATTCTATGACTTCACACACCTGCTTTCTGACTTCACACACCTCCATTCTATGACTTCATACACCTCCATTCTATGACTTCATACACCAACATTCTAGGACTTCACAAACCTCCATTCTATGACTTCACAAATCTCCATTCTGACTTCACACTCCTCCATTCTATGACTTCACACACCTCCATTCTATGACTTCACACATCTCCTTTCTGTAACTTCACACACTTCCAATGTTTGACTTCACAAACCTCCATTCCATGACTTCACACACCTCCATTCCATGAGTTCACACACCGCCATTCTTTGACTTCACACACCTCCATTTTGACTTCACACACCTCCATTCTGTGACTTCACACACCTCCATTCTATGACTTCACACACTTCATTTCCATTACTTCACACACTTCCATTCTGTGACTTCACACACCTCCTTTCTTAGTTCACACACCTCCATTGTTTGACTTCACACACCTCCAATATATGACCTCAAACACCTCAATTCTCTGACTTCACACACCTTCATTCTATGAGTTCATACCCGTCCATTCTGTGACTTCACAGACCTCCATTGTATGACTTCATACACCTCCATTCTATGACTTCACCCACCTCCATTCTATGACTTCACACACCTCCATTCTCTGACTTCACACCCCTCCAATTTGACTTCACATACCTCCATTCTATGACTTCACACACCTCCATTCTATGATTTCACAGACCTCCATTCTATGACTTCACACACCTCCATTCTGTGACTTCACAAAGCTCCATTCTGACTTCACACACCTCCATTCTATGACTTTGCACACCTCTATTCTGACTTCACACACCTCCATTCTGTGACTTCACAAACCTCCTTTCTATGACTTCACCCAACTCCACTCTGTGAATGCACACATCTCCACTCTGTGTCTTTACACACCTCCATTCTGTGAATTCATACCCCTCCATTCTGAGATTTCACACACCTCCATTCTATGACTTCACACACCTCCATTCTATGACTTCACAAACCTCCATTGTGACTTCACACACGTCCATTCTGTGACTTCACACACCTCCATTCTATATCATCACAGACCTCCATTCTATGACTTCACACACTTCCATTCTATGACTTTACACAGCTCCAGTCTATGACTTCACAAACCTCCATTCTATGACTTCGCACACCTGCACTCTGACTTCACACACCTCCATTCTAAGACTTCATACACCTCCCCTCTATGACTTCAAACACCAACATTCTATGACTTCACACACCTCCATTCTGTGACTTCACAAATCTACATTCTGACTTCACACTCCTCCATTCTATGATTTCACCCACCTCCATTCTATGACTTCGCACACCTCCATTCTTTGACTTCGGACACCTCCATTTTGACTTCACACACCTCCATTATGTGACTTCACACACCTCCATTCTATGACTTCACACACCTTCCTTCTATGACTTCACACACCTATATTGTGACTTCACACACCTCCATTCTATGAGTTCACACACCTGCATTGTGACTTCACACACCTCCATTCTATGACTTCACACACCTTCCTTCTATGACTTCACACACCTCCATTCTATGACTTCACAGACCTACTTTATGAGTTGACACACCTCCATTCTATGACTTCACACACCTCCAATCTGAACTCACACACCTCCATTCTGTGACTTCACACACCTCCATTCTATGAGTTTACACACTTCCATTTTGACTTCACACACCTCCATTCTATGACTTCACACAGCTCCATTCTGACGACACACACCTCAATTATATGACTTTACACACCTCTATTCTGACTTCACACACCTCCATTCTATGACTTTACAAACCTCCCTTCTATGACTTCACACACCTCCACTCTGTGACTTCACACATCTCCACTCTGTGACTTTACACACCTCCTTTCTGTGAATTCACACACCTCCATTCTGTGATTCACACACCTCCATTCTATGACTTCACACACCTGCCATTCTATGACTTCACACACCTCCATTCTATGACTTCACACACCTCGATTCTATGACTTA